>NC_046370.1:13807043-14064543 GCF_011125445.2 Fundulus heteroclitus
AAATAACAGCATAATACAATCTTTGTTATTATTAGAAGGTTCTGAGAAGCATTACTGAGTGATAAACTGGATTAAAATAAAACTCACAAACCTAAAGGTAATTTAACAACAAATGAGTTAAATTTAGGGAAAAAATTATTTTAAACCTTGTAATTAAATGTTTTCTGGCGTCTCAGTCTTGAAATTATTTAATAGTTATTTTGGTATTTTTATTTAATTTTCTTTAAAACACACAGTGACAAAAAAAAGTCATAACGTTGATATAGGGACTCTACATACTAACCAATGCAATCAAACCTCATCCTACAACCACTACAGACACTATGTCTCCTACTTAAACGTGACGATTAGATACTCACTGTGTGTTTCACTGCTCATTGAAAAGCTGTTTAGTTGGGCAGACAAACGTGACTCCGAGGGCTGTGTCCTGTTAGTACATGGGATAATGGGAATTGGAAATGGGTAGAACGACTGCACTAGTGAGGGCTGTAAACTGGGAAAAGCTAGGCTACGTACTAAGTGGCAATGTGGTTTGTTGGGGGGAAAAAAACAGGAAGAAGAAACACTTCTGAAGGACTTGAAGCTAATTTATTAGCAACAATCGAGAAAAAAAACTACAAAACTCCTCGTCTTTTGTGTGACGTGTTCAACAGTGGTACCAGAGTTAATGACTAACACATGTGTCTGAGCTTCCTAATATAGAAAAGTTTCTTCACTCGTTGGCCTCGACTGATGAGTTAAATGTGACGGTATTGTGTCACTGCTGTACTATTTCTCATCACTCCGATTGTGTGTGCAGAGTCAGGATCACAAAGAACTGCTTGCACAGCAATAAATATCGGCTAATCGAGTATGAAAGTCAAGGCGTTGATTCTATATCGCAGGAATATACAGTAATATTCCATAAATTAGAATATGAGGCTCATTTGAGTAAAAGTGCCCTCTGAAAATAACAGCATGTAAGTAGGTATTAAACATAAGTCGTAGGGAAGTGATTAACTTAAAAAGTGAAGTTTGTTTTCAAAGACTAGAATGAAATAGATGCATCCCTACTGTCCCACGGGTTGGGAAAGTCAGGGGATTCAGTGGTAAGCGAAGACGTCCACAACAGAAGAAGAAATACTGTACACTTATTAAAAACGGCATACTCAGAAAAAGAAAAGAAATGCGCAACTGAGCAGAGGGATTTCGAAAATGTACAAAGTGTAGATTCATACTTGTGGATAGGAAAAAGCAACAACAGACTATTTACCAAAAAAATAAATTGAAATAAATTGAATAATTGCAGCAGGAATGCAAACAACTAACTGAGTTTTTTGGGAGCAGTGATGGTTATAAAGTCACACAGCTGCTGGGAGTAAATTACATTTTTATTCAGTTAATTATGCTCTCTTTTTTCTCTCTTAACAGTTGCTACGTGCAGAAAGCCTGAGTTCCTTTAAATCAAGATTAAAAACACATTTGTTTAGGACTGCCTTTGACCGCTCTAGTTAAACAGTTCTAATGAAACATCACTAGTTCAACTTTTTTAGTCCAAATGTTCGTTTTTGTTTCTACATTTTATTCCTACTTGCTTTTATTCTGTTTTACTTTTCTATATTTTAATCATGTAAAGCACTTTGCATTGTCTCTGTACTGAATTGTGCTATACAAATAAATTTGCCTTGCCTTGCCTTGCCTTACATCTGGCCTGGCGTTCTGTTCCGCTGTGACACCATCCTGAAGGGACAACTTCATGTTCTCTTATAGATGATACACTTGTCCCCGTCGGTGTTTAACTCTGTCCATCTCTCTCAAAGCTATCGACTGAGCATTTACTACAACTAACTTTGCTTTATTTCCTCCTCTAGACTTGAAAACTGGCTCGGAGCGTATCTGCTTAGGTAACTTTCTTTCTAAGGCTACGTTCACACTGCAGGTCTTAATGCTCAATTCCGATTTTTTTGTGAAATCGGATTTTTTTGCGTGGTCGTTCACATTTCCAAATATATATGCGACTTGTATGTGATCTCCTGTGTGAACTGAATGCGTTCAATTTAAGTGTCCCGCATGCGCACTCGAGGACGCGGTGACGTCACACGTAGCAAGCGTCCTTAGTGTTTGCGGAAGTAAACATGGATTATAATGCTGGCGCGCATTTTGCGTTCATTAATTTATTTTCTAACCGGAGCTTTCTCTCCATTGACTGCTCTTCTCATTGTAGTCTGCTATGGGTGTCGTCTTTCTTCCCGCTTCTGCATAGCAGGACGCAGAATAGTGACGTTTGTCGAGTATCAGTGACGTACAGGTCGGATAAATGCGACCCGGCCGTACAGACACAGGTCGCATTTGAAAAGATCAGATACGTATCGGATTCAGGACCACATATCCAAGTGGCCTGGGTCGCATTTGAAAAAATCCGATCTGTGTTGTTCAGACTGTCATAAAAAGATAAGATACAGGTCGCATATGGGCAAAAAAATCGGAATTGGGTCACTTCGGGCTGCAGTGTGAACGTAGCCTTAGATAAACCCACCTACGGAGCTACCCTTACGCATTACTTTCGCAGGCTAATCCAGCAGCACTGAATGCTGCAGGTCAATGACGTGATGCTATCTGCTGGGTTTCCTTACATAGAAAACCTATCAGGCAGTCTGTCTGCATGATTCACTTGAATTGACTTTGTAAAGTGCCTCCGTAAATTTAATTGAATTAATTGTGCCATGCGGTGAACATTTATTTCTTAACATGTGAGTTTCCCCCCACTAAGTAAACATACTCAAATTACAGGTTGCATTTTTCAGGGTGAGATTATGCTACTGCAACAAAAAAATTACACGTGACAAATTTGCATTTGTATATTATAATGTTAAACAAGAAATACTTCACTTAGTTTAAGCAGGTGACGGAAAATATCATGGAAGAAAAATTTATTTCAGACACACAAGTATATAATAACGACAGTATATGTCCATATATCCATATAACATAAACTAAAACAGTCTGAAAAAGGGTGTATTGGCAGAAGCAATAAGCTTATAATGCCCACCCTGCAAAGCAAATTTACATTGGACTAGAAAGCAGAAGAAAAACAAAGAAAAAGATAAAAAGATGGCTACTGTTTATAATACATACCAACGTATGATTTTAGGAAAAGTATTATTCAACAATAATAACATATTGCGAGAGGAAAAAAAAAAAAAAAAGGTAACGCACCCAGTATCTAAGCTCTTAACTGTATCCACATGATTCATAATTTTTTATCATATTATTCTTAAATATGTTTTTAAACTTTTTTACTGTTGTACAGTCTTTTAGCTCCTGATCTAATTTGTTCCATACATCAACCCCAACAAAAAAAATAGGGGAAGATAAGTGGATATAATGAGATCCACCATCAATAAAACCTTTTAATGGCAGTTTTAATATTCATGTGTCCATAAAAAGTTATGATAAAACGCTATGAAAAATTTTAGGACAGTATTTTATACTGTATGCTTTGCTTAATTCAGCCAAACAAATCGCTGATTATAGAAAACTGTTTTCTCTGCAGCCATAAATGCCTGATTGCTCACTGGCAGCGACAAAAGCGGCTAAAACGGGGCTCCATCGCCAACGTCTGACCCAGATCCCCGGATTACAGAGCCCGGTCCAGCTGCAGTCAAGCATGTATTGTATCCATTATGTAAAGAGAGAGATTAAGACAAAAAGCAGCAGAAAGTCAGGGAGTCGGTCCCTGCCCCCACACACCGTACACAGACCCTCAAACAACTGTACATTCACTGTCTTCTCTTTGACATAATAATCTGTCTGTGTTCTGGGATTAAAGCTCAGACATAAAAAAAAAAAAGAAAATACGAACTAATCTGGAACCTGAGGGTGTCAAAGTCGGAAAGCACAGCAAATACACATAAAAGGATTAAATAACTCACAGGGGAATAATATTAAATACTATTACTGACATAAATTTACTGTACATCATTAGAATTTTTTTTTCTTTTTAAACATATTTTAATCCCTGACAACTATTTTAAATACAATTATTTACCTGTGTAACAAATAGGTATTGATAATGTAAAAGAAGAAAACAATACAGTCTTTATTAAATATCTGTTTGCTTATTAGATGGTAATACATGAAAAACAACTTGCTGAGATATTGCAACAGTTTGGATGATTTCTTCCAGATATTTCATGGCCAGAATCAAATTCACTCAAATACTTCTATTGCATCTGTCTTTTTTTTTTTTTTTTTACAATAAACGTAAATGTTTATTGAGTTTATACCGATGCAACTGAATAGTGGTCTTGGAAGTTTCAGTTTTCCGTCTTGAACTATTTTCCCCGCGCTCGTTTGATTCAAGGAACCTCACATTACAACTCGCTCCTTTAAAGGACCCTGAGAGCTCAAAGGCAACAACTTCCTTAACTGAGTTGTGGGAAAATTCCCTTTTAAAGAAGACATATCATGCAAAAATCTATTTTTTTAACTCTTAAATACGTTTTGTCTTGTACCTGGAGTGCAGAAAATGTGAATTTAGTCTCTCAAGGTGCTGTGTAAATATCTTTATATTCTGTTCAAGTCATGTTTAATAGCCGTTTCGGTTGTATTTGTTGTCTATTATATTTTTTTAAGTAATTTTTTAGTCCAAGCTGAAGGATGTCGAAGCCAAAAGTGGATAAGTGGAAACATTTGGTTGTTCATTACACCGTCCCCCGGCATACTACAAAAATGGCCGAACGGGGTGGGGTGGCTCCCTCTGTGACCTGGAGGGGGGTGGGATGTGAAGTGCCTCATTTGCATTTAAAGAGACAGCACCAAAACCAGTTGCTCTCAGAACCACCTTAGAGCGAGGGTAAAAGTGGGGCTGTGGGGCAACAATAACGAGGAATTCAGACCAAAGCATTGCAGTTCCTCCTTATATAGAGCACAACTGAATTATTTAAATGTGAAAAGGAAGCCATTAAAGAACATGATATGTCCCCTTTAAGTTTATAGCAAGTACCTTGAAAGCACCCAAACAAGTATCTGGTTACAAGTCACCTAATAAAACAGCTTTCTCCTTAAAAATGTGCTGTAAGCAGAAGAATAAATTGTGAAATTGTGTGTGGGACAGCAACCTGTAAGTTTGAGGAAAGTGTTTGCTTTGCAAAACAGACAACACCTATTATCTTTTTCACAAAAGACACTTGGAAGTTCCTGTCTAAATGCTGTCGTAGGCTTTTTTCTTTTTTTTACCACACTTGTTCATTTCGGCAGCTGTATAACTCATGAATGTATAATTTATTGTGGATTTCAAATGTACTATATATATATATTAGGGCTGGGCAAGTTAACGCGTTAATTTCGCGTTAACTCATTAGACTATTAACGGCGATATTTTCTTTAACGCGCGTTAACGCATGTTGGTCACATGCTTTTATTTTGTGAAGGAGGAAGAGGAAGAAAGGTGCTGGCCGGAAAAAAACACAGCCGACATGCGGAAGGCGGTGTTTCCCGCAGGTACCGCGAGCGAGCTTAGGCGAGGCGAGGCGAGGCGAGGCGAGGCGAGGCGAGGCGGTGAGTTGGCGGCCGGAACAAGTTTTGTGCGGAGCGGAGCGGGGGGGGTCTGCATCGACGCCGTCGGTGAAGTCGCTTCTCGTTTCAAAGTATCCATGTGTTTTTGCCTGTTTTTCCCTGCCATTCACTATATGCGCGCGAGAAAGCAACAACAAAAAACCGCGTGTCAACGTCAAATAAACGCAAGCATATCGAGTTAGCAAGCATTTCAGTTTAAAGTTCTTCCAGCATGGAATATGACAGAAACAAGTTAGTTGGAACCACTGCCAAGTTAAACTTTGGTATTGAACATAAAATGGTAATGCTGCTCCCTGCTGTTACCTCAGAAATTGCCTGTTTTTGGTAGATTTTTTCCCCATAAAGAGAATTCCCTGTCAGTGGCAATAAGCTTTAATTTATTATTATTGCTATTTTTTGTTTTACATGTTTAAGTTGAGCTTTACACTAAATATGTGTTACTGATAAGTGCTACAAATGTTACAACACTTTTGTTCATATGGCAGCAGAACATTAAAATAAAAGTGCTCTTTACACTACTTTTGAATTCATTCTTGGAGTTTGTAAATACAATGCGATTAATCGCGATTAATCGCGATTAATCAGTGCGATTAATCGCGATTAAATATTTTAATCGTTGCCCAGCCCTAATATATATATATATATATATATATATATATATATATATATATATATATATATATAGTGCTTTGGGTGGTAAGCATGACTGGAAAAGCGCTATATAAATTCAGTCCATTTACCATTTACCATATATATATATATATATATATATATATATATATATATATATATATATATATATATATATATATATATATATATATTTGTAAACATAAATTCTTTGTTCAGGGTTTTAGACACGCGTCTCGTTATCTGCTGCTGATGTCTGACCTTTCATTTTGACTCCGTTCTCCTGGTGATGCTGGTCATTGATGGTCATGTTCGCTAAGGAGGCGCTAACGGTGTCTCCGGAACCGTAGCTGTTCGAGGCGTTGTTCATGTACTCCATTGGCAGTCACAGGTCAGGCTGCAAAAAGAGGGAATTAATGAAGGTCAGGAGAACAGTCCAGAAAGAGTCTCACGTCAAATTACTCATGAACTTCTCATGCAAAGCAGCCGAGCTGAACGAAGTCGCCTGGCTGGACGGATTCAAGGTAATGATGACGCACTAGTTGGTCACTTTGTCTTCCGCCACGTAGGACTCGGTCCATCACCTCAGGATGTAAACAGACACTAGGCCTGTGAAAACCTGGTTATTTATACATCCTGACGTGGGGTCAGTGCTTCATGTTACAGCCTCACAGACAAAAATAGGTCCCTCCCACCACCACCACCACCTCATCTAAATGCTGTCCTCACTGTGACAAGCAGCACTTCCTGAGCAACCTCTTTGGGTTTACAGAAGCCAAACAGCCGACAAGTCATCACAGGACAAATACTTCCTCCTGCACCGCAGGAAACCCAAACCTAACACGCTCCTTGAAGCGCATCACATCGAAGCTCATAAAAAAAAAAAAGAGGATTACATATCAGATTAAACCCAAGCCTCTGGTTACATCAGCTCAAATCATAGTTTTTAATGCCCTCTCACGCACACACTCACAGACCTCTGCAGTGTGGTGAGCTTATGCCATAATCAGCCTCTCCTTCCAAAACTGCGATGCAGATTTGGCAACTTCTGCGCTTTAGTTTCTCTCTGATGCCCGTGTTGGCAAATCAACGCGATGGTTTAATCTCTTAGAGGTCCATTAATGCTTAAAGCCATCAGCTACCAGGAGACCGGTCCTACTGTCAGGACACAAATCGGTGCGACGGAGAGGAATCAATCAGTTAAGATGAAGGTTTTGGAGATTAGAAGTAGGATTTCAAAAATCAATGAACATGCTTATAAAACAAAGAGACTGGGAAGTTCTTTTTTATTCAGCCCTCTAGACTAGTGATAAAATCAATTTCACTGGAACCAGCCGCATTCAGAAGTCATGTAAAAGTAATTAAGAGTTCCCTTATGTGTGATTTACAGTCAGTATAAATCCAGCGGATCTTTAAATACCCTAGAGGTTTTTTTTTAGAGAACAATAGTCAATAAACAGCATCAGGAAGACCAATAAACACAGCAGACGTGTCAGGGATAAAGGTTTGGAAACATTTAAAGCAATATCCTAAGATCTAACCATCTCAAAGAGCACTTTTCAATCTGCCATCTAAGACAGGACGAAAGGATGGGTCACTTCCATATCTACCAAGGTATCAGTGTCGTCCATGGTGACTCTGGAGGAACAGCAGACATCCATAGCCTAGTTGAAAATGCAAAAGGCTATTTCTGACATTACCCTGAACATACACTGCAAAAATGGAGCTAAAAGTAAGTCAAATTCTCTTAAAATGAGTGTATTTGTCCTTGATTTGAGCATGTAAATAAGTTTATCTACCAATGGAATAAGATTTTTGCACTTAAAATAGGATTAACTCGTCTCCATCAACTTATTTCAAGTGCAATATATCTAATTATCTTATGTTAGGGGTCAAAATACTCTTTCCATTGGCAGACAATCTTATTTACCTGCTAAAACCAAGGACAAATACACTAATTTCGAAAAAATCTTACTTACCTTAAATTCCCTTTTTGCAGTGTAACATCTCCCTGGTTCAAACATGGCTGTGGCCGCATCGCGCTTTGGGAATGTTTTTTTTTTCATAACCGTGTGCTAGAATGGCCCAGTCAAAGTTCAGATCTAAATCCAATTCAAAACTTGTCAGGACATAAAAAAAACGTTTTTTTCCAAACACTCTCCGTCCTGTCTGAGGGAGTTTGAGTTATTTTCTAAATATGAATTTTAAACGTTTTTGTGTGTAGATGTGCAAAGCTGCAGTAGTAAAAACATACCCGAAATACTTAAAGGTGTGATTGCTGGAAAAGGAACAACGTATTGACTCAGGGGGGCATGGAACATATTGGCACACTTCTACAGTCTGCTGCATAAAATCTGTAAAACCTACTATCGTTTCTTCACACTTCACAATGTTATGTATAATAATTAATGTGGGTTCATGACATAAAATCCCAATTACATACAGTGATGCTTGTGGTTGTTTTGTGACAAGCCTCAAGAAGTATGTTTGCTTTTGCAAGATGCCTCAAATGAATAACGGCGGGTAAATGCAAAAGTTGACAAAACGCCTTTGCAATTACAACTACAGTTTGTAGAAATAGAATATTACCGTATAGTGTGCAATCACAAGCTTTTCAATTCTCTGCTGTTACTCCAGTTGCATCTAATCTGATCCACTTGCCGACCAGAGGTGGATATAGGAACTCCAGGATTTACAAAAAAACTGGTAGGTCTGGAACAGGCACCAGACAGCGTAAGTCGGAGTATCAGAGGCGGAGCGATGGTGTTATCAGGCCATTACAGGAGGAAGGCAGTCGAAGCAGTGAGTGAAGGTTTAAGGAGAAAGGCTATGCCTCCTGGATGCATGAAATATCAATTTCAGAACTTGATGTGGTTTGTAATGGTTCAGGTTGCCGATCAACAAGAATCTGGGGAACGTGGGGAGAATGTTACAATGTCAAACTGTGCAAAGCAGCAGGAACATGGGGGCACCCACAGAGGAAACGTCATCCTGAAACCTACTTTTTATAAAGATGACGCTAAAGTGAACTGAAACGCATCACTTGTTCATTTCCTTTAAACACATATTCTTCTTTTAGTTTTAAAGTCCAGCTGCCAACTGTCCGAATCAAGCAAAAAGCATCAGGAAGATTATGAAACAAAAAAACGAGGCCCTGTTAAACAGCTGGAATCTGTCATATTGTTTTAGAATGAAGGTTGTAAAAATCAACATTTTTCTACACCTACTGAAGAAAAAGATCAGAGTATATCTCTCCCACTTCTGGTACGGCTGTTATTTACAATCGCCAACACCTAAATGGAGGTCCTGGCTGCTCTGGGCAGAGCCATGTGACCTTCACTCTGCCTGCCTTCGTATGTCCTGACCTTCTGGCTGTTGAAGCAGACTTCCACATCCGGTTCGGATAGCAGCAGCGGGACAAACGGATCCCGACAGGTATTTCTCTGACTGAAAGTCATGTTTTACTATTTTATATAAGAGGTTTATATTTAAAAAATCTTATTTTACCCAATTCCCAGCCTCAGTTTAAGCCTTTTTAGCTACAGCTACAATTTAAAGCCAACAACTGTATTTATTACCTTAATAGTAATAGTTTTCATAATGTAACAAACCAATTATAATCTTGTTGGAAAATATGTAAAAATGCTTTGAGAGGTGGTAAAGGCTTTCCTCGTTTTGCTTTTAGAAGGCAAAAATCTTTGCTTTGATTTCATCTACCTATCCAGGCACCATAAAAAGTTCAGTATAAATACTATTCTCTCGAGTCGTCATCAGACTCACCATATTAATTTTATATTTTAAAAATTGTATTAACATGCTGTATCTTCTACCTTATTTTTGTTACTGCTTGAATTTTTTTGAAACTATATGAAAGTCTAATAAATCTGTTTTTCTCTAATGAGAAAATTTATTTTATTTAAAAAAGCTTTTTGTCAAATATTCCACACCTCAGTCTTGTTAAATATCATGTTTTGCAGCTTTCAAACCTTCTCTGCTACAACTAAGGAGCCAAAACTGTGTGTCTCACCTCAATGATGCAGCTTTAATTAATAAAAATAATAAAACAATACAAAACTTTTATCAAATAAAAACAATTTAATGCAAAATTTTAATATTTATTTTCTTTTATTCTTATTTTGCTTGTAGATCATGGACCATCTTTTAGGTTTTAGAGAACTGAAGTTTCTAGTTTCACTCTACTTACTAATTTTCAGCTTTACTCTTTCAGGGGTCACCATAGTGAGACATCTGTCTCCATCTAACCCTACAGCATCTTCGCATCTTCTTCTCTCACACCAACTACCTGCTTGTCCTTTTTCCCTCCATCCATTAATCTCCTCTTTGGTCTTCCTCCAGCTCCAACCTCAGCATCCTTCCACTGACATACTCTCTATCCATCCTCTGTACGTGTCCAAACCATCTCAGTCTGGCTTCTCTGGCTTTATCTCTAAAACATCTAAACATCTAGCCGTCCCTCTGATGTACTCCTTCCTGACAATATCCATCAGACCCTCTCTAATTTCAATCACTGATGAAAACGAGTCAGTCCTCCAAACAAAACAGTTAAAACTCCTCTGTCCTACTGCACCACAAATATGTATTTTTTACAGCAGAGCTTCAGCCCTTTTACCGATTCAGTGTATTTTAATTACTTTGCATCTGCAGCTTGTTGGCTGCAAGAAAACTGCAGACCCAAATCAGATCCAGCATTTTTTTTTTTTTCGTAAAAAAAAAATGCAAATACTAAGTAAAGTGAATGAGGGAGACACCAGCTGAATACAAATGAAAGAGCGTGTGTTGCATTGAAAGTCTAATGAATAGTGTACTCTCACCGAGCTGCGGCACAAAACTCGTATTGTGGCTTCACACATGACAGAACCCAAACAAGAAGAAGAAGAAGAAGAAGAAGAAAGCTGTAACGCTGCCAACGAAGACAATCCCTCCGAGGGAGCGTTCGCTCACGCTGCATCCGGGAGCTCCGACAGCTGGAGAGCAAACAACCCCAGCGCTGATAAGGGAGCTGGATTCTGCAGCTGCTCATCAAATCTACACACGGCATGTGTACAGTAATGTGAAATGTGGTTAAAATGTAGGAGGAAAGTAGCTTGTTAAAGCAAAATCAACTATTACTAAAGAATCCACGTGTTAGAAAAGCAGTAACAGAATCACCCTGCCCACATTTCATCCCAGGTCGGATTGAGACGTTGAAATTTAAACAAAGTTTAGTCAAAATAACACGTCTGGTATGACTATCGTTTGCTATTATTTAGCCAATTTCGCATAAAGAGGTGTGGTAGATAACATTCTGGTGTAAAACCCAGGCTCACCAGGTGGAGAGTTATGCAGTACTTATTGCTAAAAGCCTTTCAGGAGCATCTGCTGATCCCGCCTTTATCTCATTTGGGACTCAACACAAAGACACACATTTTTTTTGCAGAAGAAGAACGTGGACAGCGGTGTGTGCGGCCGCTCCACGAGGGGGAAAAGGCTGAAAAAAGGTCTGCTGCTGCAGCCTGATCCTCTCAGGGCCGTGTGAAAATGAGACCTTGGCACAGACTTTGCCTCCACAAGAAGCTCGGTCAACAGGGATGTTGACACAGCTCCAGGAGCTCTCGGCACACAGCGCAGGGTGACAGACTGTGTCAAACAGGTTTGCCGAGTTTGTATATAAGTCTTGAAATTCCTTTACTCTTAATTGCACTGCAAAAATGGATCTAAAAATAAGTCAAATGTTCTTAAAATTAGTGTATTTGTCCTTGATTTGAGCAGGTAAATAAGATCATCTGCCAATGGAATGAGTATTTTGACCCCTAAAATAAGATAATTAGATATCCTGCACTTATAATAAGATGATTGAGATGAATTGTTCCTATTTTAAGTGCAAAAATCTAATTCCATTGGCAAATCATCTTATTTACCTACTCAAATCAAGGACAAATACACAAATTTTAAGAACATTTGACTTATTTTTAGTTCCGTTTTTGCAGTGTGTATTCTTGTCATACCAAGTAGATCTACAGGTGCATCTCAATAAATAACAGATGCTATCATAAGAAGTATTCCTTTATCTCAGTAACTCGGTTTAAAACCTATCATCCTTATATGGTATAGATTCATTACTCACAGAGTGCTTTATTACAAGTGTGCATTTATGTCACCTTTGTTAATTATGGCTTATGGTTAATTCAAAGTCATAATTGTGAAAACAAACAGTGAATCGTGTCACCAAGGATATACTTGAAACCCTTAAGTGATTAACCTTAAGGCTATTGTTCAGAGACAAGTGATCACGTCAGTGTTTGACATTTTAGGACTTCATCCTTTTCTCGATGCTATCTACAAAGTCTATGGAAGCTAAATAGCATCAGCCTAGCTGCCTTTCTAGGCCAGAACGGATACGCAGTCACTCCAGAGAGTTTCTGGGTCTGCCCTCGATTCTCCTCCCAAATGGATATGTGCAAACCTGCAAAGGGTGAAGTCCTGAAAGCTTCCTGATCAGTTATTCAAACCACCTTGCATTGAAAAACTAGGAAAAAAAAAAAAAAAGAATTTATCCTCTGGATAGAGTGAAGAGGCCTTGAGCTTCTCCACTTTGCGTCTTGTACATGAGTAAAACATAGATGGACGAGAGCCCGGTCTGTGATAATAAGGACGTTCCTCCAGTTCGTTGGGGCGAGGACATCTTATCTATAATTGAGTCACAGGGGTACCAAGTCCACAAAGGAAATCCAGACTTTGCTCTCTTTCCCAAGAGACGTTCTCCAGCTCATTCTAAGATATTCCAAGGCACTCCCAGGCTCGAAGGGAAATATAGTCTCAGAAAACATCCAACGGTGTGCAGTTGTGGGGGCACGGGCGTTTCCTCAGTCTCTAAGGCTTCTGCTCTTCATTTTTAACGGAGATGATTGATATTTTATGACCATAAAGGGTTGGGAAATAAAATAAAATTGAATTAAAACCTTTGCTTCTTTGCTTTTTTTCCCACCACAACAGAACAAAGCAGCATCCACATTACGACACACGAGAATCCAATTCATCCATCCATCTATCTATCTATCTATCTATCTATCTATCTATCTATCTATCTATCTATCTATCTATCTATCTATCTATCTATCTATCTATCTATCTATCTATCTATCTATCTATCTATCTATCTATCTATCTATCCATCCATCCATCCATCCATCCATCCATCCATCCATCCATCCATCCATCCATCCATCCATCCATCCATCCATCATTCTTCAGGTCTCCAAAACATACATGGACTGGATAACCAAAGTGCCATGTAATGGGAAATGGTACTAATTGGGAAAACTCCTTTTTTTGAAGGTCCTATTAGATCAAAGTCATTGTCTAATGCAGAAGTGTACAAAGTTCGGCCTCGAACTTGATTTTTTTTGTCCCCCAACTGCGGTCCAACAATAAACAGGTAAACCAGTGGTTACTGCAGATGGAGACTTTTTATTTTTATGTAGTCAAAAACTATTACTGACTAATTAAATTCTTCTTACATTGCAAAATGTTAGGGACAAAACAAAGTATGTAATAACCATGCTTTTCTAAGTTCTCTTTAATTTTATAGGTATAATGACATTTGGAACACCCAAATCTTTTATTTTAATCAATTCATTAAACTTTGCTAAATACAGCAAGCGTATTGAAAGAAATATTGCCCAGAATCCTGTTCTTATTGATATAAATAAACCAGATTTCTTTCCATCTTTTTTAATCATGTCCAAAAGAATTTGCAGGCAAAACCCTTTTTAGATCCTTTTTTTTTTGACAAAGATATGAAACCTTTATTTGTTTAATTGATGAATTGCCTGCTTAGTTTATTGTTAAGCAGGTTAAAATTTTTCACAATATAATTTTATTTAGCAATTTCAATTTCTATGATTTTTCTTTTGTCGACAAGTAGTTATGACTTAACAATTTTAGCGACAGAGCGAAAGAGTTTTGACGCCACTGGGCTCACAGGTAAATTGAGTTATTATTTAATCTTTCTACTGAAATTTCACAATTAGTCAGAACACGCAAAGGCCTGGCGTTTTGTCAATCTGTGGTATGTCAACTATAATCTATAAAAGGAGAGCTTTAATGTTTTAGCTTGACGCGTAGCTGAAACCTGACAGGTGCTGTTATATAATTTCACTAATTGCTTCCCCGTGTAATTCCTTAGGGCTAGATCAGGTCAAACCTGAAAACAAAGGAGACTCTCTGATGCCTTGTGCTCGCCTGTCTCCTCACCAGTGCAGCTCGTGGCTCAGTCGAAAGACGATGGTGCTGCTCGGCTCTCATGCTTGATTGCTTCTGTATCTCTGACCTACTTTCCTCATCGTTTGCCTCTCAGCCGGCTCGCTCGGCCTCCCAGCCTCCCGCATCCGCAGGCTAGCCCTACCTTTCCAGTATGAGTGAAGCTTTTGCGATGGGGAGGCTGAAGGTGGCTCCATTTTCCAGCATTAATATCTTGCGAGATGCATTGTTTTCTGCTCATAAGTGATGAACACCCACACTCTCCAAAGCTGCGCTATTCTGCCCAGTGATGGCAACCACTAGCCTCGTGAGACCATCCTGATCTCGCGAGCTTTCAAGGTTTCACTCGCAGATCAGTCTGGATACTCTCCGTTGAAGAAAATTTGGAGCCGTTCACCAAACGAACGTCCAATCAGCGTTGGCTTTGAGGCGGGTTGAGGTGTGACGCAACGGGAAGCGCGTCAGTTCAGTCTTAACAGCATGGCGGCTTCAGCCGATGAAACTAGCGTTAGCGTGGCTATCGAGCAAGTTTTATCGGAATTACAGAGTATTTCTTTGCTGAGCTAACGAGCCTTTACCTGCAGCAGCAAGAGTAGCTTGGCTTGTGGTTGTGTTTTCGTCGTCGCTCGTAACAGAGCGACGACGAATCTGATTGGTTCATTTGGCCCGTCTATCACCAACATAGGCCAATCAGCTAACCAGTATTTTCGCCCCTTCCCAAAATTACTTCAATGGAAGGTTTCCAGATGGATATGCGGAGCAAATCTATCTGGCGGAGTCAGGTAAGGCAACCACGCCCTTGCTAAACAAGCCTCTTCTACCCCAAACGCGTAGCACCCATCTTCAGTAAAAACAAAAGCTGTGATTTCCAGCTTGCAGCCGGAGTTAAAGACGCCGCGTGGAACATTTTTTTTAAACCACAGTCTTTCAACGAGGAATTCAAAACACGAGGAACTGGAGTTTTAATTGTGCAAAGCATTTAGACGCTCAGCGTTCGCGCGACAAAAACACGTCCAAACACCCCGTTCTGCGAGTGCAATGAGCCAAAGTCTTCAATCAGCATGCTGCTAATTAACCGAGCAGAAGAGTGTAGTTTGAAACCCGCTGTGCCTCTCTGTCTTCTGTCTAACGAGGAGAAGCTTTTTACTGACAGACAGTGCAGCTCTGTCAGCTTTCGCTCTCCATGTTCTGCTTAGACTTAGGAGTCAATGCAAAAACATAGTAGGAAAAAAAACATTTTAACAGAAAATCTAATTGAGATCTAAACATTAAGAGTTATATAAAAAGTCTTGTGGGTTACAAGACAATTTGGTTATGGTAAATTAATTGGTTAAAGAGAAAAAAAGTGACCCAGCTGTGTAACACCACTTCCTAGGCATCAAATAAAACCGAAAGAGGCCGGAGGATGAAGCTAATCACTTTCTAAAAGCTGCTG
Source organism: Fundulus heteroclitus (assembly GCF_011125445.2). NCBI lineage: Eukaryota > Metazoa > Chordata > Actinopteri > Cyprinodontiformes > Fundulidae > Fundulus > Fundulus heteroclitus. The sequence continues at coordinate 13,822,924 of NC_046370.1, forward strand.
GAACGTTCCGACTCTGAAGTGGACAGAAAAAAAAAATAAAAAATCAAAAACATAACAGATACGATGCCGAGAAGTCATTTCAAAGATGTTGTCGGTTTCACCAGCCTAAGCTCTCCATGGCAGGACGGGCCAAAGTGAGGCAGGCTGTTGGATGCGGTCACATTTGGACTCCAGCCTAAAAGGGCCTCTCAGTGTTTTGCTAAGTGAACTACTTCAGTGTGGATTCATGTCATAAAACTCAACAAACGAGCAAAGCCACTTGATTTCTAAAGATTAATCACGCAAGGCCAACGTTTTGTTTAGAACAAAATATGTTAGGCAGGTCGGACCTCAAAGGAACCCAGAAATCTCTTTTTGGCTTGATTACCGTAGAAGGTTCCCTTTGCTAATCTTCCTCCATCAAAAAATGTGAAGCCAAATGGTTAAAAATGTTTCTGCCAGAATGCAAAACACTAAGTCGTTTGACTGCAAGCTCCAATGTTAAGGTTTTATTATTACACCACAAAAAGTGTATTTATTTGCTTATATCAGAAAGTCTTTATCACTATTTTTGTGTCCAAATTGTTATTTGTAAGCGTTCATATATGTCTGTATTTGATTTGTTTCAGTTTAGATTATTTTTTTCTGTAATAGTGTATTATTGTAGTGCTCCAGAGAGGACAGAGACACACAGGACAGACAACCGTGCGTGCACACACTTATAGGGCTGGGTGATATGGACCAAAAATAATATCTTGATATTTTTAGGCTGAATGGTAATATTTGTCTTTAATTATAGATTTATCACAAAAAGGCGTCTTTGAATGAAAGTTTTATGCCAAGTGTCTCACAGGCATATTTTTCTAACAAACAGCTGTAGATAAATATGAGAAACAGCTGAAAAATAACCTACTGGAATACATAAAGTATAATTTAAAATGCAACGTAGACCAATACCAAATAAACAATATAGTCTCATCCTATATGTCTTTTTTTTATCTCGATATTTTTTAAACCTTGATATATTGCCAAGCCCTACACACCTAAAGGCAGTTTAGAGAGACCAATGAACCTAAATGTGATGTTTTTGGACAGTGGGACCCAGAAATAAACCACGCATGTACGAGGAGAATGTGCAAACTCCATGCAGAAAGACCCCAGGCTGGGATTTGAACCCACGACCTTCTTGCTGCAAGGCAATGCACCACTGTGCAGCCCAAAATACAATATGTATTACAATATATAGTGTTTACATGGTAATGCTGAAAATAATTTATCCACTGTGCACAGAGCGTACGTTTATTTTCTTTATTTAGTGATTTATGATAGATTTGTCAGTCACCTACCTTAAAAATCTGAGCCCAAAGAGTAAAAGCGCTCTGAATCCGAATAAAAAAAGTAAACTAGACCCTTATTTTATGAGGCTTTTTAACTGCCCACCCTGCTCCTTTAACGCTCTTAAATAAATAAACATGTTTGAAAGAATTACATAACAGCAAAGACTATCGTTGCATGACACACGTGCATGACGCATGACGCTCCTCCCAAAAGGATGAAGCGGGGAGCAAGAATGCGTTGGGTTATCAACGAGGAGGCGCATCTGGTAATGGCATCCTCATAATGTTCTTACTCCATAAGCAGCACACGGAGTGAAGCTGCAGAAGAAAAAAAAAAACTTTGCATGTGGCCAACAGATGTTTAACACGAGAGGGAATCAAAGAAAAGGCTTTATTAACTGTGGGCCAAACATGGAAATACCAGAAAATAATCTGTTAATGGGGAATATATTCCCTACGCTCTTGTGTTCTTTTCCTAACATTGATTACTCAAAATACTAAAATCCAGATGATGATGATAAATTTAGGGGTAACTCCTCCAGACCATAACTATACAAAATCTGTTTGGAGGGGTACCACATTACAATAAGACTGCCCTTATAAAACAGTTAGGAAGCACATTATTAATTTAGCTTTAAACAGTTAGTAAATCAATGACAAGCAGCTACGTTTCACACACTGATGCAGAATCAATATTTAGAAAGACACAGGTGGCTTTTAACTCCTCGTTCACGCTATTGCTAATGCTCTATATCTCCTTACTGGTTTAACAATGAATTATTATTCAATTTACAGCGGTGTTTTCTTGGGACACATCATGTGTTTGTTGGCACCATTGGTAAAAAATCAGAAACACCAAAATATTTCTAAAGTGAAAAAATACAACTAAGTCTAACATTTGTGATAAAACTTATCTTTTAACACACTTTTTACAGCCAACATTTTAATCCAAAACTAAATTTGTGTGGAAGTATTGCAAAATATGCGAATAGAATTATGAACTGAACTGTATTAAGATATAGTTCATGTGATCATGGAAGACAGTAAAACATGTAAATAAGGGAAAAGGACACATGCTAAATGAGACAAAACATACTCCTATATAATTAAAAAAAAAAAAAACTGGCAAAAGTTTCAAAGGTAGTCTCTAGTCTGTCGTATCAGTTAATGTTTCAGATCTGGTTAAAATTAAGGCTTTATTAAGATACACACCTTTCCTTTTTCTTATTTCCTATTCCTATTACAATTCATTTTTACTATATGTGTTCAAAATTTCTATTTGCTTATCTGTATGCTGTTTCTTCCTTTGTATAATATTGTAATCTATTGTTAACCACAAGTGGAGGCACTTGTTTTAATCATACTTGTATTTACATAAATAAAAAAATGGCAAAAGCATTAAAAACATGTTTATATTATGTTAAGATGAGCTTGGACTCTTGTCGTTCACAGTCAGTACAGGTAGCTCTTCGTATGACACAGTACCGATGAAGTAGCTCTCAGTTTCAAAAAGGTTGGTGACCCCTGCTATGGAGGCAACAGCTGTAAATAGAGGATAACTCATTTTATACTGTGAACTATTGTAAGGGCACGTATGGAAAATAAAATAATAATAAATTGGTATCTAAATAAATAATATTTACCTTCAAAACTTTCTCTATGCACCTTTTATCGTATGATTGCATTTAGGTAAATTACAGGGGAAGTAGCTCCGTAAACCCAGACACCACAGCCATTTAGGTAACAGCGACTGGACAGAAATAGACGGTTTGCTAAAACCTGATGGTAATTCTGGCACAAGGGAAAAAAGAAAAAGAAAAACCTAATCTGCTCTGGTGCTGGCTTCATAAAAAAAGCAGATCAGATATATTACTGAAGGGAAATTAATCTCTTCCGCTGAGGTCTGCCTGGTATTTATTTTGCAAAGATTTCTCAATTTAAATACATTGTCTTTAAAATATTGACACTTTTTACAACACAGAATCCAAACCTTATAATCGTGGGATTTTTCAACAGATTCTGCAGATGCGGACTTTAATAAATGACAGGTCATAAACGTTAGCTCCTTACAAAAGACATGATCCTACTCTGCGGTTTTGTTGTAGTTATGAATTATTCATGTAACTACACCTTATGATGAAGTCAACTTCATGTGATAAATGATGATGCTTCTTTTAATTTGAATCAATGCTTCTTAGCTTTCAAAAAATAATCAGTTTAACAGACGCTTCATTTAACTGTTACTTGTTGATTTAGAAACACCGTTTGATCTCGAGAGAGCAGCAGCAGCGAGCTGACACAAAATTTGTTGCAAGTTGCCCCTCTCTGCTGGACTTGGGGAGCATGTTTGTGTCTGCGTGTATTTAGTGCAATCTGCTTTGTGAATCTGATACAGAAATAAAGCACACAGAGGGTGCAGAGCAGAACGAAAATTAAGAATATTGAGCTTTGTGGCCAGAATATATAAGGACCAGTTTCTGACAAGAAGCCAAAACAAAGTGGAAGTCTCAGATTTTAAGAACAAATTCAGCTGATTTGTGTCTCTTTCACTAAAGTTTAGAGGGGAGGAGTCCCCTTTAGCCCTGCGTGTGAGCATTCCTGCGCGTCTCTCCAGTAACAGCCACAGCCAAAGTGTTGCAGATGCTTGCAGAAATGAAAGTCTATACCGGAGTTTTAACAAGATGGCTCCGAAGTGTCTCTTTCTTCTTTCAGCGGCTCACCTGGCAGGTTGGAGCGACTCCAAGCCGCGGTTACACTCTACAACATGTCCGCTCAATGCATACAAAAAAAAAAAAAAAAAAAAAAAAAAAAAAAAATCAATGAGCAAGTAAGAGACGGAGAGGATGGAGGAAAAGGTGTGTCCGAGCGAGGCCAAACCCGTGCGCTTCAATAAACCTGCAGGTGTCATTGCATTAAAAACAGCCAATTAAAGCGCACAAAGGGGTCATGTCTAATGGCTCTCTGGCTCGGATTGTGTCCACTGACCTCGGGTGGATTACCGTGGAGCCCATATGCGACAGATAAGCAAGCTGGCTCAGTGCGCCGTTGAGCAAATGAAAAATGGGCTTGGCACAGGCGCACGGGCTCCTGATTGCCCGCACTGTCTGCGCTTTTAAATGAATATAATAATAATATACAACGAGAAAACACACAAATAATCAATTGGGTCGAGCGTTTTGCATGTTGTGACTGAGATGCAGAATCTAATGCATGTTTATGGGGGAGCTAGAACAATGCGCGTTAGAACCAATTCGGGCCCTGAGATGCAAGAAAGAAGCGAAAGATCCAGAATATCAGAGAGCTGGGAGGCAAACGCGAACGACTTCGCTGCCTAAAAATCAAACTGACGCACTGAGCTCAAAGCAGACAGCGCAGACAGACAAAAGAACCGCGCGCACAGACCCCAAACTGGAGTAAATATCACCGGGAGAAGAAAAAAAAAAAACATGACATCATTGTCCTCCTGAGACCTCACAATAATAAGATTATAAATATTCCGGCGGATTAGTGTTGTTAGAGCGTTCAAGGACGGACAGCGAAGCAGGACCTGCGCTGACAAGGGTGGTGGAGACATTTTATATTATTTCTTCCCACCCCCTGCAGGGAATGAGGAGAAAACAAGCCAAATGGATATGAGGAGGCGGCTGCTGCTCCGGGGCTGGAGCGATGATGGCTGCAACAAGAACACGTTTCTGCCTTTATGGTGGGCAGGGACCGACGAGGATGGAGACCGCGCACTGTGCGTAAAAAAAAAAAAAAATACATAAAAACAAGTGAAAGCGTGCGGAGAGAGAAAAACAGCGGCTACAGGAGGAGATGCGCAGACAGATGGAGCGAGAAAAGCGTTTTTCAATCATGTTTCTGGACGTGGAAAATGCACGGAGGCCAAACCTCTCCCCCCCCACAGCTCGCGCAAAAAAAAAATATGAAGTAGAAAGAAAACGGATGCCGATGGAGAAAAGACGACGCTGCGTCCTGCTCGCGCGTGTCTTTCTGCCTTTGACTCCTAAGCGAAGACCCTCTGGTTTAATTCGGGCAAACGGAGGAAACGTTTCGGCGTTTTTCTTACCTGACAGCAGACAGCGGTGTTGTCTCTTCAGCGGCAGTCGCTCACCGGGCGCGCTCACACGCGCACGCACGCACACACAGCTCCTCCGCACGGTGCATAAGCCGACGGCCGGACGGGGGCGCTGCGGAGCGGATCGCTGTGCCGAAATGCAACCTGTCTGCTCACAGCAGCCATCTGCTGTCCTGTAAATAAACAGCAGCAAAGACACGACCTGTTTATAGAGTAAAATGAGCTATAACACATATTAAAAAAACGTCTTATCATAAAGTCTTATTATAGGATTGCGATGGTTTTTACCCACGTCTGCATATGTAAATTTATACAGGGGTTTTATGTGATAAAGCGACAAAAAGTAGCACATTAATGCGAACTGGAGGGGAATTTGTTGGCTTGTTTTAATTTTTTATGACTAAAAGCATGAAGAGTGGATTGTATTCATCCCCTTTTACTATCCTTACACTGCAAAAACAGATCTAAAAATAAGTAGAATGTTCTTAAAATGTGTGTTTTTGTCCTTGATTTGAGCAGGTAAATAATATTATCTGCCAATGGGATGAGTATTTTGACCCCTAAAATAAGATAATTAGACATCCTGCACTTGAAATAAGATGATGGAGATGAGTTGTTCCTATTTTAAATGTAAAAATATTATTCCATTGGCAGATCATCTTATCTACCTGCTCAGATCAAGGACAGATACACTTATTTTAAGAGAATATTGCTTATTTTAGTTCCGTTTTTGCAGTGTAAATAAAATTCTGTGCAACAACTTCCTTCAGATAACATATTTTGAAAATATTGTGTTCAGTAGTTGTGCAACACTAAGAAAGCCACTGCTGAAAGAATGCCAATTTCCTCATCATGCAGGGGACATGGTGAGCATGTTGAAATTTTTGGTCCACATGCACAAGGTTGTCCACTGTGGAAAACCAGCACTGCATATCAACTTTAGCACACCATGGCCACAGTGAAAGGCAGCAGTGGCAGCGTCGTGCTGAGGGACGCTTTTCTTGAGAAGGATCAGGGAAGCTGGTCGGAGTTTGATAAGGAGATGGGGGGAGCTGAAAAATAGGGCAATCATGAAAGACATTTTGTTAGAGGCCGCAGAAGACTTGAGACTGTGGTGCAGGTGCATCTTCCAATGACCTTAAAGCTTTAGCCAACTCTACACTGAAGTCATCAAAACATATTCATGTGTTAGGATGTCCCAGTCGAAGCCCAAAACTAAATCTGATTGAAATCTTTTGGGCAGGACATGAAAACTGATGTTCCCATGTATGAACTCAAGGCCCTGAACACAAATCTGCGCCACGGGTTTCAAATGTGTTTATTTCTCAAACATTTATAAAGCATTTGTCGTTTACATTTCACTTTGCAGCTGTGTTCCTTTGTGTTGCTCTATCACATACAACGCCAGTGAAATACATTAAAGTTTATGTTTGTAATTTGACAAAAACATTAAAAAGTTTGAGTTGTATGAATACTTTTGCAAGGCACTGTAAAGTCGCCCTTAAACTTTCCACAGGAAATGATGCATTTCAGCCCCAGACAGGTACTCCCAGCTGATCATGAGCGTAAATGAGCACCTCACAAAAGCAGCCGTTTTGTTACTTTGGGGGGTCTGGAGCACACAGGTGTGTAGTAGCACAATGCTAAGACAGACCGTCATCAGCAATGACCCTGAAGAGGCAACAGCTGCTGCACAGTAGGAGACTTGGTATCTAAATTAGAAACATAACAAATGGAAAGAAAAATGTCCTGCTCCTCTTTTTTTAGCAGTTTCAAAGAAATTCACCTTTTTGCATCAGACGATCGTATTTGTAACGTGTTTTTCTTGTATTATACGCACATCAGCATTTAGTTATTAAAAGTGACCGCATCACTCGAAACTACAAAAAGGGATTCCCGCATGGTCGTGAAAGTTCTTTTCAAAGTATGGAATTTGGTATTGTCCTTTTTCACATCTGGATAATTACGGTAAACAAAGTGTGTGATATAACAATAAATCATTTATTATATGTAGCGCATATGTAGCGCATACTCTACATAGTTACATTATGGGCTGGGTACCGTTACTCTGCTCTGTAGTCTTTGAAGCAGTGGAAACATTTGGATATTTACAGTTAATGTTTGTATTTTTAAGGTCGTAGCATATCCCCCAAAACCATATGACAAAATGTATTTGGGTCTGGAATACTGTGATATTTCTACACCAAAAATATCCAAGAAGCCTGTAAAACAATTCTAAGAAATATTTAACGAGAAACAGTTGAAAAAAATCTAAACCACATCCCGTATTTGTGGACACAACAGAGAGATGACGAGACATTAGAGGTGAACGAACCCTGCATGTGTTACAAATGAGCTTTTGCCATAAAGTCCTGTCCACCTTTCCGGTCTCTCAGTCAGCACGCTATTATTAACTGTATCAGGCACTGCTCTGTGAGATTTGGCAAGACAAAGATGGACGTTTCTGATTAACAACTGTTAAAGGCGGACGGTTTCTAAAACTTTCTGCCACCTCCGTTCTGTTGGAATATTGAATATGTAAGATTTTTGTTGTGCTAAATAAAATGGAGAACAGTAAGAGTCCGTCCAAACTGCTGTAGGTACAGACCGGCCTGGGTAAAGGTCATGGCACATAAAACAATGCGCCCCTGTGTCAGCCTTCTTTTACTGCGGTCTCACAGTCTCACAAAACTTTTACCACCGAGGCGAGAAGGCATGCAGCTCCTGGGAAACAGTGCTGGAATTACCGACAGTCACATCTATGATGTGTTGGCAGGATGCAACTCTTTGTGCCATCCTTCTCCTCCTCTTTTGGACATTTGCCTGGGGCAACAGCTGCCAGTGGCTGCGAGGCTGCAGATTACTCGGGTTTTATCCTACAGTAGGAGCTCACTGCGAGCCTGGCGCTGCAGTGGGATCCTTGGCTTGACTTTAAAACCCCTAGTTGGTCTGAAGCTGAACAGAGGAGCTGCTTCTTCTTCTTCTTCTTCACATCCTTCATGGAGTTTTATCGGGGTTAAAAAAAAAAAACCTTTTGCACAGAGTTTGGTTTCAAAAAAGTTTGCCTGCAGCTGTAACGTAACTGTGGAGCTGCAAGCTCTTTGATGTATTTATTTGAGTTTGCAATGTGCTTTCCACATGGAAAGCAGATGACAAATAACTGAAGTGAGGATTTTTACCCTGTGGTTCATGCTGTGTCATCTTTGGGCTTTTGGGGCAGCTCCAGACAACCTCTACCTCCACTCCTGTTCAGACATCCATAAAGTTGCTGCTGATTCATCTCCTAAACATCCATGATGCTAAAATGACAACAGTCAGCAGCAATACTCTGGCTTTTAAAAAATCAGAACTGGCACTATAGAAAAATCTAGAAAACCCTAGAAAATATCCTGAACAGCATTGTACAACCACCACTCCCCTGAACGGCTGATGCAAGAATGGCAGGATCCAAGTTTTCATGTTGTTAAAACCAAATCCTGACCCTGTATCTTAATATTGCAGTTATTGATTGGACTAGGCGACATTCTTTCAATATTTTAATGTCCAATTTCAGGGAATTGCAGCCTCTTTCCCAAAAGGAGTTGGACCCGCTGTGGTTTTCTGCAGCTGTAGCTCATCTTCTTCAAAGCTTAAGGTGATGTCAGTGTATATATTCTGCCTGCCTTTGTTTGAAAGAGTGGTTGCTATTGCCTTTATATCATTTAGAACCAGTCTGCTCACTCTGCTCTGATATGAAAATGGCATTTTCATCCACCCTCCAGCCACTCTGGACCGTTCTCTGTAAGGTGAGGAGATGGTTGTGAGTGAAAATCCCAGTAGCTCAGCATACTGTAAAATGCTCAGATCAGCCTGACTGGAGCCAACAACCATGACATGTTCAAAGACACTTAAATCCACTTTCTTCATTGTGACGGTCAGTTTGAATTGCAGCGTGTCGGCACATCTAGAGGCCTCAATGTGTTGAGCTAAAGCCATGGGGGGGCTGAGAATTTGCTGTTTTCATAACCTGTCAGACCAGGACATGTAAAACACTTTGGTTATATTAACAAAGAAGGCCAGGATGTGTCAAGTTTTAACCGTGAAAAATTCTTACTGTAATTCAACTTTCAGTTCTTTAATCTTCTTTAAATTACATTTTTCTGTTGACTTCATAACAGCCGGACTCATAAAGAAAAAGAATGTATTTCTTTTCATTCTTGTGGTTACTATCCAGAGATGTGGACTTTGACTTGATGACTTGACTCGAGTCACAAGTTTGATGACTTGAGATTTTTACTTAGAGTTGAGAAACTTAGAGTTGCTCAACTTTATAACTTGATGAAATGACTTGATGATCTCATTAAAGTAAAAAAATAAAATAAAAAATGTGCAAAGGAGCCCATCCTAGCTACCAAACATTTTTGGATGCTTTGTAACATTTAAACAAACCTTTTTTTAGTTTTATTTGTGTGTGTAGAGTGTTTTAGAAAAAGATCTTTATGACTTGATAATGACTTGAAATTCAAACCACAGGCCTTGGACTTGATTTGGGTCTTGTGTTAACCTTGACTTGTGACTCGACGTGGAAATTATTGACTTGGTTCCACTTCTGTAAAATATGTATTGAAAAAAATGAAAGTGGAAAATCTAACAGTTTTCTAAAGATTGCCAATCCACTGATGGCTACTGAACTGAACTGAACAAATTAAAACTCCTATAAATGATCAACTACAAAGCCAAAATGCAATTGCATTAGGACGTTTTTTTTTTAATATCTCCTCTCAACATTAAGAATGTCTTTTGACAGCTGCAGAAAACCTATGCCCCACTGCCAACGTTTCCTCCATAACAGTCGCGTTTGACTCTTATGAGATGTTGTTCTTAGAGGATAGAGACTTTGTATGCCTCTGTGAAAGAGTTGGTGATGTATTTAGTTTTCATTTCCATTTAAAAGAGTCAGGAATGTCTCCAGGCCAGTCTTGGACATTTGTAAAGTACGTATAAATTGACTGCGCATCTGCCCCTCTCAGTCTGAAGGAAGATGTTGCGCAACATCATTTATCTGGCTCACACAGATGACAAGTTGTGGTAAATCCTTTTGGATTACTTTGAAATAACTTTCAGTACCACAATCTGTTGGGTTTGGGTAAGCTAAAAACTTTACATTCTTGTTGATTACATTCTTTCTCTATCGCTTATCATTCATCAGCAGGTGCATCGGTTGTTCTGGATATTCACTGCTAGAGAAAATCCTAAAGCAAAAAACCTTCAACTCACTTTGACTTTATTTATTGGTTTCTGGGTTACAGAGTGTTTTGGAATTGTTTTGTTTGTCATGCATTTGCTGCCTTTCATTTCAGTGTATCTGATTAAATTAAGTTCTGGTTTTGTAGTAAGAAAGTTTTATGCAGTAACAAATTGTCTGTCTGTCTGTCTCTGTAGGTTTATTCATAGAAATCCTCCACTGATGTCAACATAGGGACTGCAAGCCAACAGTGCAGAACATATTTCATATTTAGCTTTAATCCAAATTAATTGAGGTTGTAGGCTGTTTTCCTCAAAATTTGGAAATCATTAAAATCCATTGAGCTAAGAAACTTTAGGGATTTTTTTTTAACCTCAGCCAGAGTCACAGCTGAATACGAAAAACATATCAGGATGTTTGGGTTGTTCAGTTTTAATCCCGAGACTGAAGCAAAGCCAGACTTGAAATGAACAGAAACAAGATAATTACTGCCAGAGGGCTTACGGAGCGAATAAATAAATCTACCCAAGAGGAGCTGTTGCAGCATCTTCATCTAAATCCAAGATGCTGTAGCTGTTCCTGGGCATATTTGACTCTTCTAAATGTCTGGCTCTCCAGGTGTAATGCCCCGGTCAAGCCATGTTTCTGAATGTTTACAGACCATCAACATTTTCATGACTTTCTATACGTGATATGCATTGATTACAACTGCTCAGTTCTTGTGTGAGACCTCAGCGTTCATATTAACAACCCTCAAGACAGAGATGCAAAAGAACGACGTGACACACTTCAGAAAAAACAGCGAGAAACTGTAGCTGGCAAATATGCTTTTACTGCACTGAAAGTAAAGACTGATTACTGATCGACTGACCAATTAATTGACAAGGTTTGTCCAACTAATCAATTTCTGAAATGAATATTGAAAAGATTAAGATTAATGGCATGTCTTCGGTAAAACTGTATCCAAAATAGTCCCACATATTTTTAAGACTGCATTCATGTAACCGATTTCCAGACTGAAATGTAAAATTTGTTTGATAAGACCTTGACAAATGGCGACACATTGCTATCACGTGGACATTATTTTTTTCTACAAAAGTAACCCAAACTTTTGTTTTAGTATACGAAAACGGGTTTAATTGTAAGTTATATAGCTATCCCGAAATATAAGTTAAGGAATGATGGCTGAAGAAGTGGGAAGAGGACAGAAATGGAAAGTGGCTTTACAATATTAAAAGAAACGTTGGTGCAATGAGGAGAACAGGAAGAAATAGATAAGAGGAAACCATCATATCCAGATTCTGTTTTACTCACACAGAGTTAAATAGTACTTTATTTAAAATGGGAAAAAATCCAACAGGAAATTGTGATTTTTGTTTTCAAGAAGAGACAGTAAAGCATGTTTTGTTATTATGTTCTGAATATTCTGTTGAGACAAGGGAATTAGTATGTAGATTACAAGAAAATAAATTACAGTTAAATATACAAGATTTTTTGGACAAAATTTCCACTTCTGAATATTTTTGTTATTTAATAAATTACCTTAAGAAAACGAAATTGATGTAAAGGATATAAGTTTTACTCATGTAATTATTATTATTATTATTATTATTTTTAGGGAGAATATACTGTATATATGTAGCATCCTGATCCACACTCCATTCCAGTAGATGGCGGTAATGCACATCAATAAGTTGCTTGCCAACCACCATAAAAAAAGAAGAAGAAGAAGACAATACTCTTTGGACGCTGTGTCCTCCGCTGCGGTAGAGGGCGCTGTCGCGGCGGCGTCGCCACGTTGCTGTTCAACCAATGACGTGGATTTTCATTGAGAGGGGCGGTCAGAGCTGCCAAATATACAACCTCAACACAGATTTCCCTGCAGCTGTCGTCAGATTTATGCCCCGAACCGCTTCATTTGGACCACCGTTGTTGAATTCAGCTGTGTCCCGGCTGCTGTAGCAGGTGAGCTGTCATGTAAAGCAGTGTTTCCGGTTGTCAGCTTATCAGAAGTATGTGCAGGGAAACAGCAAGTGTCGGACTTCGGTTGGGCTCGGTTCTGAATCGACTGAGCTGAACTCGGCTTTTCTATTATTGCTCTGTGTGTGTGTGTGTTTCCCCACTCAGACTCCAGGATGAGTAAACCCAAAGTGTTAAACCTGAAGGATAAAATCAGCGGGAACGAGGCGGACCTGAGTCTGTGCAACCTCAGCGAAGTGCCAGCCAGAGAGCTCGTAAGTCTCCCGGCAGCTTCTAACCATTTAACCAGCTGGAAAAATCTGACTTAATGCTTTACAAACTTCCGCCCAACACCTTCTTCCTGCAATCCCACGTTGTTATTTTCTCTCTCTCCGTGTATTCTTTATAACAAAATCATCAATCAGTGCAAAGTACGCACTATCAGGCACAACATTATGACCACCTGTCTGATCCTGTGATGCACATGGGTACTATTTGTGTTTGTGGAGCCCTCATCATGTTTTTTTTTTTTTTTTTTTTAATCACTATCGTTATGATTACCGCAGTTATTTACACAAAGTAACATTTTAAGTCCACTGAGCTCTGCAGACATCACGATTTGGGCCTCGGACATTTTTTTATTTTCTCCTTCCAATACGACACAAAGTTGACCTGCAGTTTTCCTTTGTTGCTTACATGGTGAAGCTCACAGGCAACGGGTAGAGTAGTCGCCTTGCAATCAGAAGGTTGTGGGTTCAATTCCAGAATCACATGTCGATTCTGTTCTGTGGATCTCAGGAGCCCCAAAACTTTAGGTGTGTTACCCCTTTAAGACCAGTAGGTGCCGGTGACTTTGTTTCTCATCCGTTTTTGAATTTCTTTAGATCTTTAGATTATGTTTTGCTCTCTGAGATCTGTCAGCCCACTTTGTTCTGATAGGCGCTTCTGTGTTGATTATAAAGGCTCATGAAGTTGACCCCCCCCCCCCCCCCCCCCCAGCACTGCACATCCCACCTACAAGCTGGCACAACGATAAAAATAACAACAACTTTGATGACTTCAAATATGAAATAGATGTGTTGGTGTCAAACAATCACAGCTCACAGGCCCTTAGTGGTCTATTACGGTTTCAAACACTGTGGACTTTTTTTTTTTAACTTTAATTGGCAATTTGCAATAACTGGGTCCTATAAGTCTGCAAGAGTAGTGTTGTAAGATTCAGACTTTATTTCTGTGATTGTGAATGGCGTCAACCTGCTGATGTGTCCCGTCATAAATGATGCTCGATTTACCGGTCATAATGTTTTGCCTGATTGATGTATAACCTTTAAACTTCATCTCTTTGTCAAGACCTTCACAAACGTCAAACTTGCTGTCGCATTTCCAGGAACTTTTAATCCTTATCTTGTATAATAATAATAATAATAATAATAAACTGATGAAGTCGGACTTTTAAATCATTTGACATTGTGGCGATATGTACACAGATAAATAGGTTAAAATGATTACGCATATAGTTGTTTTTATTAATCTAAATCTTTTTATTTTTCGCTACAGGCTTCATTCCCTAAAGCCACAGTTGTGGACCTGTCGTGTAACAACATCATCTCCCTTCCTGTGAGTATCAAACGCAGACGTTGCTAAATATTTAAACTGGGTCCTAAATGACCTTAATCACTGCAAATGGCCGACCCAGATGTTTCCACAGATGAAAAGTGGGACCTGCGTTGTTGGATAGCTGTAAATGTTCAATACAGTAAATTAATCCCAGCATAAATGCAGCCGTTCTGTGAAGGACTCCCAGGGTGCATTAGTGAACATGAAGGCCAAGGAACACAGCAGAGAGGTTCAGGGAGGTTTCGATGAAGTTTAAAGCGGGCTTTAGGTTAAAAGATGATATCACAGAGCGCTGTTCAAGAAGCCCCAAGTAACTCTGGAGGAGCTGCAGAGATTCACAGCTACAGTGAGAGATCTGTCAACAGGAAAACGACTGATCATCTAGATATGCCCTTTTATGGAAGGGTAAAAAGACGATCCATAGATGCTCTGACGAAGACTCTGGTCAGATGGAACGTAATGCAGAACGCTGTGGCTGGAGGAAGCCTAACGCCACCACACCGTTACTATGGTGAAACATGGTGGCATCATGCTGTGGGAAATACTTTTCTTGTCAGAGTTGAGGGAAAGATGCCCCCAAGGTTGACCTACTGGCAAGACAGAAGACCCTAAATAGACGATAAGAGCTGCAATACATACATATCCACGTATGAGGACGGTCCAGTCAAAGCCCCGACTCAAACCCAAAACATCAGAACACTCTCCATCCAGTCCGGCTGAGATACCCTGCAAATATTGTAGCCTCTAGAAGGTGCAGGCATTCACTGTAACACTTGCATCTGTCATCATAGAGAAGGGAAGTTCGTCTTTACACCCTGCGATGCTCATCTGTGTGATTTCTACCCGCTTTACTCCATTTCTCTTATGCAGCCAGAGTTCTGCAGCCTCATCCATTTGGTGAAGCTTGACCTGAGTAAAAACCAGCTGACCTGCTTGCCAGATGACCTGGGGAATCTGGTGAACCTTCAACACCTGGACCTTTACAACAACAAGCTGACGGTGCTGCCTGTCAGCTTCTCCCAGCTCAGGGTGGGTTATCGTGTTCTACTCGTGTAATAATTGGTCCTTCTGCATGTGTGATACTAGGAGTATTACTGTTTCCTGGCCAGACGCAGCTCAGGTTCTTTGTTTTCTCTCTCTCTCTCTCTCTTTTGCTTAGAGTCTAAA
This sequence comes from Fundulus heteroclitus, assembly GCF_011125445.2. Lineage (NCBI taxonomy): Eukaryota > Metazoa > Chordata > Actinopteri > Cyprinodontiformes > Fundulidae > Fundulus > Fundulus heteroclitus. Next base: position 13,838,285 of record NC_046370.1, read on the forward strand.
GTGGCTCGATCTGAAGGATAATCCTCTGGAGGCCAATTTGGCCAAAGCTGCAGGAGACTGTCTGGATGAGAAGCAGTGCAAACAGTGTGCCTCAAAGGTGGCTGCCACACATCCACACCATTACACCACCACCAGGTTTGGTGCTTAGTGTTACCGCAGACATAATGGGACGCACACCTTCCCCAAGGTGGATCTTTTCTCTCATCAGTTCCCAAAATAATGTGTTTTCAGCGTTTTTTGGGATCATCAATATGGTTTTTTTTGTTTTAGCAAATGTGGTATTCCTCTCTGTAGCCGCCTTTTGAAAAGCGTCACTTTTCACCTTGAGCTCTGCATGGATGTTGTTTTTTTTGCCTGGCCTTTTTTTGTTGTTCTTGTTGTTGCTCATGAAATCTGACCTTAACAGAGGCAGGTGAGGCCTGCGGAGCTTCAGATGTTGTCCTGCACTGCAAAAACGATTCTAAACATAAGTCAAATGTTCTTCAAGTTAGTGTATTTATCCTTGATTTGAGCAAGTAAATACGATTATCTGCCAATGGAATCAGTATTTTGACCCCTAAAATAAGATAATTAGATATCCTGCACTTGAAATAAGATGATGATGAATTGTTCCTATTTTAAGTGCAAAAATCTTATTTCATTGGCAAATCATCTTATTTACCTGCTCAAATCAAGGACAAATACTCAAATTTTAAGAACATTTTACTCATTTCTAGTTCTGTTTTTGCAGTGTGGGATCTTTTGTGACTACCTGGATGAGTTGGCTGTCTGCTTTTTGGGGTAATCTTTGCAAGTCAAGCCACTCCTGGGATGGTTCTCCACTTATTCTGTTTCCTCTGGTAGTGAATGACTGACTGGGGTCTTAGAAACTAATAGATGCCAGCCACTTGTTTTTCATCTGTTTTTGAGTTTCTTTACAAGTAAAATGTGTTGCTTTTTGAGATCTTTTGGCCTACTTGGTGTTATCAGACAGGCTCTATTGATCTCTTTGTACTGCAAAACAGACGGTAACCAAGCCTGGGCAAATCACGGTAAATTCCTGAGTTCATAATCCAACAAGGGGGGGATAATTTGTACTTTTTTCACAAAGGTTCAGATTGTTTTGGCTAGTCTCTTTTCATTTTTAATAAATGAAATAATCATTGGTTTTTACACTCTCTTGTATTTACGCTTGTGTTTCAGGTCCTGCAGCACATGAAAGCCATACAGGAGGAGTTCGATCGCGCCCGAGAGAAGCGTCTTCTGAAAGAAAAGGGTAGGTGATTGTAGGAGCTACTTAGAAATCCTTGGAGCTCCATGTTTAACATCAACTATTATGGGCCAAGAAAAATGCTTCAATCACAATTTGTCCCTTTATACATCAATCCCTCGTTTCTTTGCACTTGGTGGTGTTTGCTGGTTCCCTATTTAAGGCCTTAAACGGCAGAGTGATGCCACTATGGGGAGGGGGGGAAAAAAAGGAGATGAACTTCTGTTGTTTCTGCATTTAGAGCTGGAGAAGAAAAGGGAAGCGAAGCAGAAGGAGCGAGAGGCCCGAGAAAGGGAAGCTCGTAAACGGGAGAAGGCGGAGGAGAAGGAGAAGAGGAGGAAGGAGTACAACGCCCAGATGGCGGCTTTGGCCGTGCAGGAGCAACAGAAGAAGAAGAAGGAGGAGAAGAAGAAAAAGAACGGACAGGCAGCAGGTTTAAAGCTTTTATTCTGATTATTGGATCTTTCCACGAACATCTGTAGCTTCAGAAGAAGTTGCTCTAATATCTTTTTTTTTTTTTATTATTATCTTTGCAGATAAAAAGGTCGAGGGGAAACTAGCACCTAAACCACAACGTTCTCTCATTGGCCTGATCTTTAAGCTCCTCCTCCTGCTGCTGCTGGGATTGGCCGGCGTCGCCGCCGCCTGCCGGCTGACCGACTTACAGAGGGAAGACGTCTGCGCGCCGATCAACGCCGCCGTGGACGACTGTTTATCCTGGGCCAAAGTGCAGGAGGGCGTGGTCAGACAGCTCGTACACAACCTGTCGTCGGCTGCAAGGGACTTCCTCGAGTCCACGCAGACGTCCAAGAACTAGCTGCTCCGGTCAGGGATGAGCGGCGCGGGCTCCTCCACGCTCTCCTGGTGTCTCTGGGATGTCATCCTGTTTCTAATGCCAGGATGTTAGAAGACCCCCTCAGAGCCGTGCGTATAGGGAGAGATGTCTTATTCCTATGGAATTACTGTCACTCTAGCACCCTCTTAGTACGGCGGCCCATTTTCTTTCATCAGTTAAATATCTCCCTGCGCACAGCGTTCTGCATTTGGACCACCAGCAGGCGGCTGCATTGTCCGAAGAGCGGGCGGCTAAACGTGAAGCGGACCCGTCCGTGCTGCTCTGGGGGTGCGGGGGGGGGGGGGGGGTCCGAGGTGTGCAACCTGCCAAAGCTTGTCGTAGTCGGAGCATGTGCAGTGCCTTCTCCCTCCGTATCGTCGTTTTCTGTCGAATCTCACAGGTGAACGCTGCAAGTGCTGGCAGACGCGAGAGTCCAGCTGATGAGTCATTTTTACTACGTGACAAATGATGATTAAAAAATAAAAACGGGCACATTTTTGCCAAAGATGCAAATGGTGGATTTGTTTTCATGTCTTTTCTGAAGCTTTATCATTCTGACCACAGCTTAAGGTTCCTTGTCCTTATTTAACTGAGATTAAGATTAAATAGAGGTTTGAAACAAGTTTTCAGAAAGTTTGATTTTTTTTTTTTTTTTTTCCCCCTCAGGGAAGTTTATGCAGTCAATATGTTTTTAGAGCAAAATTATTAATTAAAACTCAAATATTTCTGACGTAGGGTTTCCTCTAGGTTTTGTTAAGTGCCATGCACTGCAAAAAGAGAACAAGAAGTACAATTTTCTTGAAATGAGTGTATTTGCCCTCAATTTGAGTAGGTAAATAATCTTATCTGCCAGTGAAATAAGTATTTTACCCCTAAATTAAGATAATTAGGTTGAAATAAGATGATAGAGATGAGTTGTTCCTATTATAAGTGTAAAAATCTTATTCCACTGGCAGATAACGTTATTTACCTGCTCAAATACAGGATTTATGCACTCATTTCACGAAAATTTTACTTGGTTTCCTTTTTGCAGTGTGGTGGTGGTTTTTTTTTTTCTTCTTCTTTGTGGGTGAGGGGTGATGAAGACGAAGCCATAATTTTATTGCCATTTTTATACTTTTGTGACCCTTGGCTTTTGGCAAAACAAAAAGTGATTAAAACAGTGATTAAATGTATTCAGATCTACAATTAACCATTATACAATGATTTATTCGTTTTTAATTTCATTTTAATATATTGTCTGAATCCACGTAAAACTACCAGAAAGACAGTTATCAGAGGCACACAAAGTGACCGAGGCGAATGAGTGATTAAAGCTGTGTGACTCAAACTCGGTAAATTATTTTAGTGCAACAGTTTCAGAGACAAAATAACTACATTAAAAACATTTACATCATATTTATTACCAGCTTCTTTGTGCATGCATGATTCATTTCAGGACGAAGCGGCAGGAGCTCTGGTGTGCCTGTGAGACGGCGGGATTTAAATTTGTACTATTTGCAGACCGCATTTTCTTTACTGGAGACAATTTAAATACGCTGTTGGACAATGTAGTGAAAGCAATGATCAAATACATTTTCTACTTTTAAAATAAATGATCCTTAAGCCACCCCGCCTCTCGCCCAGTGAACGCTGGAGATAGGCACCAGCACCCCCCGCGACCCCATGAGGGATAAAGCGGTTCGGAAAATGGATGGATGGATGGATCCTTAAGCCTAACTAAAGTTTAAGAAATCTAAAATTTAAATGTAAAAATTCCAATTTTACAAAAAAACAAAAGTAGGACTGGTACACTGTTTATAGTAAGAATAATGTGGACTGTGCTTCATTATATTTCCAAATATTTTTACTTCATTATGACAAAAACTGTCCGAGACGCCAAGTCAGTAAAAACGGCACTGCTGATAGATGTCTGTGGTTAACAAAGGGTTTACAAAATGCATTATTTTAAATTTCTTAGATTAAAGACTGAAGAATCTGAGCATAGATATAAACTTTATTAAAAAAATTAACTGACATAATTAGGACTATCAAGAAATGATATTATACCAACTTATTAAATCATAAAAATAATATTAAGAGTTTGGGGAATTCTTAATACCTAATTAAAAATAATGCTAAGAGTAACCCATATCCAGATTATTTTACTCATATGAACAATGACACCTATAATATAGTTAATGATTTTGATAATTTTCTTTGTAAATGTGGGATCTGCAAAAGTAATACTATATAAAAATGGAAACAAACATCTTCACATACAGACCGGTCTCTACAGTCTCTCTAAAGTCTGTTAATGATTTATAGATGGATGCCATATTTTCCTCATTCGAGCATCTTTTTTCAGGTTAGAGATTTAGTTAAATTATTTCCTCATTTTCTGAATCGTTCCAACAGAAACTAAACTAAACACACCCCGTAGCTAAAGGATGCATCTCAGGTTTGTATATTTCTATTTGGTCAGCATTCTCAACCTCTCTTACTGCAACTAGAAGTGTTTGGGAGGAAAGCCTAAAAGTTAAATTTACTGAACAACAATGGAATTATGCTTTGTCCCTTGTGCATGCGTCATCCATTTGTGGCCGACACAAACTTATTCAATGCAAGGTGTTTTTTAGGGCTCACTTTACTAATGGTAGACTGGCTGGAGTTTTCCACTCGGCTAGTCACACTTGAAGCAGATGTAATCTATCACCGGAAAATCATGCACAAATCTTCTGGTCAGGCTCCAAACTAGATCCTTTTTTTGGACTTTCATTTTCAAGAGGTACTACATAATCGCAAACAAAAAAAATTACGGTTCTCATTTTGTACCTCGATTAAGTTATTTCATGACACTTGGGATCCCTTATTGCAGCAAATTGATTCTTTGAACATTCAGTATGACCTGGAGGACGACTAGACCATACTAACTTTTTTCTTTTTAATTTTGACCATTAGGTTCAATGGTTTGTAACTAACTGTGCCATTAATAAAATACAGGACTGGGCCGTGTCGACTCTCGGCACTCTCCTATGACCGGCCTTGCTTGTTTCGTCCAGCTTTTGTCCGCTTTGGCGCTTCATAGAAGTGAAGCTGCTGGGCCCGAAACTTTTAGTTTCTTTAAGCTTATTCCCAGTTCCTGGTTCAAGTTTTTTTCAGTTTGTTAGTTCAAGCTCCAACTGTGAAACCGTTACCTCAGTAATGCTCAGGTTCAGTTCTATAAATCTGTTTTCAGACATGTGCAGGTTCTGTTTTTGAAAATAAAACTAGAAGAGAAAGTGAAACTGAGAAACCAACCAATATGCTGAAATGTCATTGCAGCAACTCAAAATGGTCCTCAGTAGTTTGCATGGCTCTCATGTGCTTGTGTGTATATCTGACAGCACCAGTGACCTGAAGGAGACCTTTCTGGCTCTGGCAGTACTCATCCTACTTGGACAAAGGAGCAGATACCTGTCCTGCTATATTGATGCGCCATACTGGTGGAGTTGGACTGCCACTGAAAAAGAGGTTAAAAATGTCTGTGGTAAGGCTGTGCATACAAATCGATACAAAGATTAATATTCATGTTTTTAAAAATATCGATTTAATATCGATATTCTGGCTTTCAATATTGATATACCTCCCAACCCCTAGGGGGCGTTATAACAACAAGCCATTACTGTTCACAGCGAGAAAGTGCAAGTGAGACTAATTTGCGGAATGGCCGGCGGGATTTTAGAAGCACATCGTCCCTAAAATCAGACATTTGGGCACATTTTTGGGTTCTGTGACACGTTAAATGCATTGAATCAAATGCACTTTATTTTCCTGTTAATATATCAGTGTTCAATAAATTGAACATAAATGCATGATTTGGCTGGTTTTGTTGATTGAATGACTTTGAGCATTAATTTGAAAGCAATAAATATCAACATTGGAGTCAAATCAAATCAAGCTGAGCTATACCGAGAATCGTATCGAATCGTGAGCTATGTATGGAATCGTATCGAATCGGCTCATCCTAGATGATACCCAGCCTTAGTCTGTGGCCTCCTCCTGCAAAACCAGTCTTGTTATCGGGGTCGTCTTATTGAGGCCCCTTTAGTGCCCTTGTTGTTAATTTCATTAACACCAGAACAGCCGATACTACTACTACTACTAATAATAATAATAATACATTTTATTTAAAAGACGCCTTTCTGGTCACTCAAGGTCACTATACAAAAAGATAAAAACACAATGTCAGAAACAAAGTCAAACACAGAATAAAAACATTTAAAAAATACAAACTGACAACTCCCATCAACCACTTAACGGACCAGGGGCCTCACTTATAAAGCTGTCGTACGCACAAAATGGGGCCTGAAACGTACATACGTCACTTTCCACGCAGAAGCTGGGATCTTTTTCTCTTTACTTGACAGTAAAATGTGCGGTCGCCAAGTCAAGTGTGACCTCTTATTTTCATTTAATTGACGCACGTACACTTTTACTATGGATTCTACGCAGTGTTTCATACATGAGACCCCAGATCAATAATCAGGAAGTTTAGCTGACTTGATATTATCCTCTACTTGAAGCGTGCTCCGTTTTTTTATGAGCAGTTTATAATCTCGATATGAATCCAGGTGTTCGGCGAAGGCTCCAAATGTTTGTTGGAGAGGAAACAGCATCATGGGGGCCAAGAAACAACAGCAGACAGATCAGGGATGACGTTGTGGAGAAGTTTAAGCAGAGTTAGACCTAAGAACATCTGAAGATCTAAAGGGTCACCTGCCAATGATGGAGAATATAAGTCCGAGGTCCAACGTCTATTCTTCATTCAACATCGTGGAGCTTTATCCGTCGGTCAGTCCACGCATTTGCTGCGCCATCTGCCTCTCCATCCACCGATCTACCTTAACCTTCTGGGGTTTTCCTGTGTTTAGCGGACTTAGAGAAGAGCTTGAGATTTCACCAGAGACGCTCTTTAAGAGCCATCGGGTCGTTGAAAACCCAAACCAAACCTCTGCCTCAACTGAAGGAGATAAGACTTTCTCAGTCCCTTGTTCACAAATGATGTCAAGATGATGGAGCGGTAGATGTGTCTGTTGCCTTTCCTGAAAAGGTTTAATTTTCTCAATGTCGGCAGTTTTCTTTCGCTCGTCCTATTTGCCGTGGGTGAGACAGCATGTTCACTTATCTGTCCACGTTTAGCTCGAGGCCAGCTTTCATCCTGGCGTCCCAGATTTCCTTCAAAGCTCAGTGCAGAACCAGTTGATGTCCTCTGCTGCTGCGTGTTTCTCTGTAGTCTCTTTCCGTCACGTTAGCCGCCTCGTCCAGCAGCTTGGTCCGGACGGACTCGTCAACCGTCAGCTCGAGGGTCACCTCTTTGAACACGTTACACACGGACACCTGCACACACACACACACACACACACACACACACACAGCGATTTCCCGACTTTCCTCTTTAAAGGTCTAAACGTCTTGTTCTGTGAGGTCACATCACCTTCTTACCTCCTGAAACCGCAGCTTCTTGAACATGGAGATGCTGACCTGGTTGTCCAGACCAATTTTTGCTTGAAACCTTCCGACTCCGAGTTTGGTGATGCCTGATGGAAAGCACAGCATTTGCAACTCAATGTGAATGTAACTTTTTAAAAATGGGTAATGTTGTTTCTTGGATGAAGCATTAAGAGCAACTTTTTCCTCATTTTGTCACATTACAAGTCCAGGCTTTGGTGTTTTTGTCGGGATTTTATGTGACAGTAACACAGAGTGGTACGGGAATAATTGTGAAACACTTTGCAGAATCACCTCTCACAGCATTTAGAGCAAAAAGCCACTTGGGGCGTTTCTCTACCAGGTATGCACATCTACACTGCAAAAACAGAACTAAAAATAAGTAAAATGTTCTTAAAGTTAGTGTATTTGTCCTTGATTTGAGCAGGTAAATAAGATGATTTGCCAATGGAATAAGATTTTTGCACTTAAAATAGGAACAATTCATCTCCATCATCTTATTTCAAGTGCAGGATATCTAATTATCTTATTTTAGGGGTCAAAATACTCATTCCATTGGCAGACAATCTTATTTACCTGTACAAATCAAGGTCAAATACACTAACTTTAAGAACATTTTACTTATTTTTAGATCGGTTTTTGCAGTGTACTGACTGACATTTTTCTTATTCTTTGACGGAGAGCATCTGTGAACGTCAGTTTTCACGTTTTCCCCAAACATTTTCCGTTGGATTTAGGTCTGGGCTTTGGTCCATCCTGAGACGTGAATATAATTTGTTTTAAATTAGCACCATATCAGCAGAGTATGTAACTGCTGAAAACTGCGAATATGATCAGCATCATCACTGTGAACCCTTTTCTTTCCTTCCATTAGAAAAAGTCCCCTCAACTCCATGAGAGTTTTAGCATCTCAGCCATTTTATCTGTGCGTGATTTCACGTTTTAATGCGAGCTTTCGGTCAGAAAGACCTTTATCCTTTACTAAGACATATCCAGGCTCAGTAGACCTGCTACAGCATCTGAGCCACTGAAAATACACATCAGACTTTGGAAATCCCTCCGTCAGATCAACTATGTTATTGATATGCAGAGAATGCACGCATAACACTTAAAATATTTATTTTTATTTTATTTGACAGGGACAGTGTACATTAATTAGCATTCCTGCAAATGCACCAGAATTAGCCAAAAGGCTATTTTTTCTATCTGTTGTCCCTGGACAGATCTTAAAATTGTCTACACACACACACGACAGTAAAAATTTTACAGTGAACTTAAAACATAATATCCTACAAAATATTGCATCCAAGTAGATGATCGTGATTCGATGTATTGTGCAGCTCAAGCTCAAATCTCAAAAATAAAATTCAATGAAGATGTGGTTGTAATCTCACCGTAGCCCATCATCATGCGAGTCACCTCCTTCCCGATGCCTCTCCCTCTGTAGCTCGGCTCTGTCCAAACGAGACATTTCATTACGTGAGGGAAGGTCAGAAACCGTCTATTTAAATAATTCTCAGAGTTTAGCATGAGATCAGCAGGCCGGCTGGGTGAGAAACCCGACGATAAACAAACAAACAATGTGCGTCACCTGCTATCATGACCTCCAGCTCTGCCAAGGACGGATCTAAGGGGTCGGTCAGGAAGATGTTGACATCTCCCACCATGCACTGCTCCTCCTCGACGCCGGGGTCCGCCCAGCGCTGCTTGTCCAAGATGATGAACGTGCATTCTGCAAAGTGGCAGCTTGAAAATTAAAAGACTGTTGAAATATCGCTCCGATGTCGGCTGACCTGTGGTTATATGATGCGTTTATGGTCCCGTACTGTCTTCGTCTTCCCTCCAGCTCTTCTGCATGTCATACTCCTGCTGCAGGCTCAGCGGCTCTGAAGCGGTCAGCTGCTGCAGCTCGGGAGACTTCATCCACTCGTGATATCTGGAGAAAGCAGGAGGATGTACCGGCACAACTTCAAGATGCTGTCCTTCGCACACTCTTTGTTTTTCACCCTCAAATGTTTAGTGACCATCAAACACAGCGGGGTAATGACTCGGTGATGAATTTCCACTACAGGATTTTACTCAACACAAAATCTTTAAACTTACTGACGAAAAAGAAACAGCTATAATTCTGATTTGGGCACATTTGAGTCGATGACACTGAAAGCGGCTCAAGAATCAATTTGATTGGCTGGCATTATCGATAACAATATGGCGGACAAGCGATGGAACAGGTCTGAAATGGATTTAAGTGGCATTTAACTTTCAAGGTCTGGCATTTGTAAACCACTGTTGAACTCTGATATAGTAACTGAAATGAACATCCACGCATTAGATGCACGCCGTTTCGTCCGGCTAAAGCACAGACTTGCTGCGGGTTGTGAATTCAAATCCTCATTCTGACGTCTGACTCAACACATGAGCATTTATCCATTTTAACCTGTTAAGAAGTTGTGAAAAATCTCTGAATTTATTGGAAACGCTAATAAGGAACGACAAAATGCAGGGCATTATTTTAGCAAAAAAAAAAAAAATTAATCAGGAGACCATGGTTGAAAACTGCAATAATGACACGGATTGAAATTAACAGTGTTGTTTCCAGTCAGTTTTTTTCTTCACCATTACATAAAGTCCCCACAAACTTCAAAATCACAGCCACTAAGGAAAAACACTTGGCGTTGGCATTAAGGCTAGTTAGACTCCCTTGAACTGCACATTTAAATCCATGACATGCAGGCTGTACTGTAGATGCTTGACGTTGGACAGCGACTACGTATGTTTTACCGATTATAGCATGCAAACAGTCCTAGTGATGGTGAAATGGTACACACTGATATTCTGTGGACGCTTGCTTTACAATATATTGTGTAGCTCTACTAACATTTTAAATATAAGTGCCAGCAAAACCAGATTGAGTAGCACTTGTTCAAGTCAAATTTGGGAATGATCTTTTTATTTTTAAACAGTTACTTTGTATTGACTTGGTTGACCAAACAAAAACACTAGTGGAGGGGACTAAAGTGTGGGGTAATAAAGATTCACTGGTAAGTTTTTTTTTTCAAAGCTAATACTCCAGTTTTCTTGCAGGGGTGAACATCTGATCTAGCGTTGACTAATGTTTGTTATTTATTTAAGGAGCCATCACATAAAAGTAAAAAAAAAATATATATATATAAGAAATGCCTTTATTGTACGGAAAATTCGGGCAAAACTATGTTGGTAGTAGCAACAAATAAGTCTTTCTCTATTCATAGAGGCTGCCAGTCACCCTAAACTTAGCCGTGTATTCTTTAACTTACAAAAACTGTATAAAAGTATAACTTACTGCTGGCCGGTGCGTTTACAAAGACCCAAAATTGTGGGAGATCTTAGTTTTGATGCAGTTAATGAATGGAAAATAAATTTTGACAGTCTTTGGCCGTTGGACTTGTACATCTCTTTAATCATTTAGGTGTACATTATTTAAATTATTACTTTTGTTGTTAAATTTCCTGACCTCTGAAAACCCTTACATTTTATTTTTGGACAGAAAAGCCAAATTAAAAAAACAGCTAAATTATTACAAGCAAACACTGAATCAAAGGAAGCGTTTTGATCTCAAAGCTGAATTAAAATAAGTTTGTTTTAACTTCATTTTTATGTTGTGTGCATCTTAGTCTCAGTGATCACCATCAGTGGCTGCGAACTGAACTTATATTTGATTCATTTTAGTTGAACGCATCGCTCCTACGGGGTAACCAGAGCAGTCTTGCACGGACCAAAACAACAGGCCGGACAGCCGCCATAACTGACCTGGGTACATGCTCTTCGTTGTAAGGAACCAGTAAGACTCTGGGCCCTTCCAGTATAGTGTTTTCATTTATCTTCATGACACACAAGCAGCCACAACGCGCACGTCTACTCGTTGCTGACTTCCGTATTCTCGCTCTGCTGCTCCTGCTGCGGCTGTGCCCAGTGCGCCAAACATGTGAGGCGCCACCTGCTGGACAGTCAGTGGTGCTGCAAGGGTCTCTTAGGGGAACCCAAGCAAAAATTCCAAGGGAACCTCAGACCAGATTATATCAACAAATGGAATCCAGCACTGATAAAAAATTTAACTTTTAATTTTAATTAACACAGTGCACATCAGAATTTTTAAAATTCTATAATTTAAAAGGTATAGTTGATGATTTTTCTGTAAATGTAGCTAAGAAACGACCAAGTCAATTGTCCCATGCGCAAGACCATCCTGCTCTTCTGCTCCTTAAGGGAGGTCAGGTGAAAGAATCTTTCAAATCTACTCTGGTCTCACTTCTGTCTTCTGAGGCCCTCCTCTTCTCCTCACAAACTTGTAAGACAGTTTGATTCTTTTCTAAGTATACGGCGAGAGCAGCAGAGCCACAATGAACAGCTAAAACAGAAGCTCACCCAAAGCATCAGAGGCCTCCCACTGCTTGGATTTTAACACAGATCATAAATCTAACATTTTTGTATTTGTTTATTGAGAATGGGAATACTAATACATTTATTTCCTCTGTTTCGGTAAATGAAAAGATTTAGAGTTGTTAAAACAATTTAATTGAACATTTAAAGGAAATGGCAAGTTAAACTTTCAAAAGCAGAAATAATACCTCCATTGTTTGATTGTTGTGTTAACGCCGTTACAATCTAAAGCTGTGAGTTTAATCTTTTCAAATATTAACAAATTATTCATGATTGCTTTTTCAGCTCATCCATTTAAACTTGGCCTGCTCTCCCAGATCACACCAAATCTGCGTTTAAGGCTGTTAGTGGTGGTCATGTTCTTAACGAGAAGAATCAAATTTGTGCTTCAGGGCCCATACAACCTCGGGCCAGCCCAGGTGATGACCATGGCCATAGTTTAGGGATTCCTAAGAAAGTGTTCAAATTTTGGGGGACCTTGTAATGGAAAAATGTCTATTAGTTTAAACAACAACATCAAAGTACATTACAACATTTTACATACAGATAAGTACTGAAAATAATAATTATGTGTGGGGTAACAACTACAAAGGGCTCGTTGGTTGTTTACTTTTATTGAATGAGAACAAAACTGTTACCAATATCCAAATGTGATGTAACAAAATGTTAGAAATAAATGAACCATGCTTAAATTTTACAATATTTGCTCCCATCTTCCTACAAAGCCTTCTCAAAGCCTTCAACGCGTTTGTCGGCAACTAATACTGTCAGTTGACTAAAAACGTGCATTTTGCTCAGGATAAAATGTCATTATGTCTTGCAAAAGCATGTGTGCTGCTTGAGATTTATCACAGTGTTTTAACTTCATAGCTGCAGACATTAATGTATTTTGCCGGAATGTCCAAACAGAAATTAGTGCATAATTGTGAAGTGGAAGAAAAATGTCAGGTCAGGTAGGGTGAGCATTAACCAGAGAAGCAGCCAAGAGACCCAAGAGGACCTGCAGAGATCTGGAGTCCAGGTGGAAAAGTTTGTCAACTGGACACTCCACAGTTCCGGTATTTCTGGAAGAGCAGCAGGAAGAACCGCGTCGTTGAAAGTGTATGTCGGGATTTAGATTGCCCTGCCGAGTCTGTGCCACATCCTGACCGGCTCTTGCGTGTTGTTGATCATGTCCATCCAGTGCTGCAGCTGAAGACCCCTGGCGTACATGAAGGGACCCAACACCAGCACTCCCAGCAGGGCTGGAGGTTCTGAAATCAACAAGAAGAACGATCGGATCGAGGGACAGCTCATCTTTGTCGAAAGGTTTTACTTTAAAGCAATAGTTCCAAATGGTTGATAGGAGGTTCAATTAGTTAATATAGTACCTGCGGTAGATTGGTTAAATATGTGAGTACATTATTTGGTCCTGGAAGCTAAAGCTAACAGCTTATCTGAGAGGGGCCAAGAACAAACTGCAGTCTTAAAAAAATGTCTGCTGTTTATGTGGATCCTATTTTAGGAACACACAAGCTTGTAAAGGTAAACATTAATTGAAACTTTGACATTATAAAACACACAATTAAATAAAACACTTTAATAATGAAGCATACAAATCAGAGCTGTTGGTTTTTCCTTTTTTTTATTCAAGGGGAACCAAACGTTTTATCCAAATAGTTTAGCAGTAATATGTTTTAAACATGGCATATTTTGATAATTTTTTTACACCATTTTATTTTATATCAGATGGTTCCTTTTGACCAGAAATGCTTTAACCTGTTATCTTTTCAGTGCGTGTTTCACACAGGAAGCTCATTGGTGGAACGCTGCTTCCTGCCTCCCTTTTCGATCTAAATTATAGTAAATGCACATCAATTCACACATTGGTTGTGTTCCTCTCTTTAACACAACTAAACATAACCTCAAATTAAAAAAAACATCTTTCAGTATCCCTTTAGTACACATTATCAATTTCACACATTCATATTAAGAGGTAGTTCCATCCCATTAAGGACAATATTCAGCAGGTTTCTAAAACATAAACCAATCCAGCAGCCTGTTAGCCTGCATCGTTTTCCTGAAACACAAACAGCTCACACCGTCGGGGTAAAAAGAAAGTGCACCCTCTTTCATTTTTGGATTTTATGTATTAGGCCATGATATATAATTATCCATCCATCCATTTTCTAACCCGTCTATCCCTTGTGGGGTCACAAGGGGTTGCTGGTGCCTATCTCCAGCTGTCAATGGGCGAGAAGCAGGGTACACCCTGGACAGGTCGCCAATCTATCACAGTAATAGATAATTATGAAGTCTAAAATTACTGGGATAATTTCTCTGCTTTATAAAAAAAACCCCACATAAACAGATTCCACATACCTGTTACTTGTTGAAGAAAAATGAAGCCCAGATGGAAAAGCTCTTTGTGGAAAAACCAAATACTCCCGATAATTCAACAGACTGTCAAACCACTTTTAGCAGAAATAAAGAAGGTCCTGGGTTCGAGTACACCCCTGGGTCTTTCTGCATGGAGTTTGCATGTTCTCCCTGTGCATGCGTGAGTTCTCTCCGGGTACTCCGGCTTCCTCCCACAGTCCAAAAACATGTTAGGTTAATTGGCTTCTCCAAATTGTCCTTAGGTGTGTGTGTGAATGGTTGTTTGTCCTGTCTGTCTCCATGTTGCCCTGTGACAGACTGGCGGCCTGCCCAGGGTCTACCCCGCCTCTCGCCCAGTGAATGTTGGAGATAGGCACCAGCAACCCCTGCGACCCCATGAGGGATTAAGCGGTTTGGAAAATGGATGTATATATATATATATATACACATATATATATATATATATATATATATATATATTGGACAGGCTTCCATGTTTGATAACGTTTCACCTGAGCGCCGGTCTTTTGGCTGCTGCAGCTCGAATCTTAAGCAGGCCTCGTCCAAGTGCTGCGGTCGCAGTTTAAAAGTCATCCTGTAGTTGAAGATGGGATCCTGTTCGCCTCTCACCACACAGCTACTCTTCATCTTCACCATCTGCGTGTGTATCTGCAAGCTCACCTGGACACACACACCTGGGGGAAATGGGGACACAATGCTCTTCTGCAGTGGGGTGCTTGATGGGTCGATCTTTTGCTGACTATAACCTTGAGGTTGACAATGAAACTACACAAACCTGCATCTGTGAGCAGCTGAAGGCCTCGAGCTCTTAGGACCACCACTGAGAGGCGCTGCAGAGGTGAGCTGTAGCTAAGGGACACCTGCACATCACCCAGCTCTGAGCACTGGGGGAGATCAGACCACAGAACCGCTCTGAGCGTGTTGATCACCTCTTTGCGGCGATGCTGAGTGTGTGGATGTGATGCTGGTCACCTGGGTCTCCTCCTCAGGGTCCAGGTCTCTCCAGAGCACTCGGCCAGCCTGACCAAGCTCTCCTTCCAGGGGGAACAACACTCGGCCCACGGCGTGTCGTTTACCGTCTTTCTGCACGCTCAGCACACACACACTCAGGGTGCTCCGCAGCACACACACCGCTGATACCTAGACAGATTTATTACACACAGGGAGACGTCGATCGACTTGTCAGATTTACTTTTGTCTGAGTTCTCTTTTTTTGGGTCTTGTATTTAGAGTCGTTTCTGCATTTTTCATGGTAACTTCTCTTTACTTGGTGTTCCATGTTTCTGTGCCGCCCTTAGTCTAATCTCAGTTACTTGGCTTTACTCTGCACTTAGCCGCCATTGATGATATTTGCCTGGTTTCCGTGACACAACCACATCTGCACGGTGTTTAAGCTCATTGTTTCGTCGTTCACAGGTGGATCCTGCTGTTGCTATCCCACCTGGTCCTGTGCGTTCGCCTTGAGAGACGTATATTTCCCGCTATTACATCCTTCGTTCCAAGCTCCATCATCGGTCTGCTAATGTCCTGCTGCTATTTGTGTTCTCAACTAATGGCTAAGATGGCTAACAAGTGTTTATTCCTAGTAAATCTTAGGATTGTGGTTTACACAGAATGAAAACAACAAACAACATGGCCAGGAGGTGATTAGCCGGTGGTTCTATTGAGGCACGTTGAGGTTGCTTTAAGACCTTCAACTCGTCAGCATTGTCGTCTAGTATGTCTCTCACCTTCCTCTTAACAATGCTCTGGATTTTCTTTGTGGTTTAAGTCAGGCCAGGTTTTCTGGCCGGTTAAGAATAGTGAAACCAACATCTCCATAAAGCTCATCAGCAGAGAGAAGCAGGAATGGATCTGAAACATCCTGGTGGATGGGCGCTCCGACTTTAGACTTGATAAAACCCAGCGCACCCACGCCGACAGGGTTCCTAATCGGTGTAAATTAGATTCTGCTCAAGCCTTTTAAACTTGATACTCCCTATCTATTACAGGAACCGAAGAAACCCTTTTAGATGGGAGGTGAAACGTCTTCAAGGAACAAGAGAAGTTCTGCTCAAGCACTTATGATTGTTACGTTCTGAATGACTCGGAAGTTACAACACGATCTTCGAATGTGTGGTTCTTCCTTTTGCCTCCAGGCTCTTGGACCTGAATTTCCTGATGAATTACAAAATTAACTTTTTGTGGAATAAAATACTTTTTACGGGGCAACAGTCTAGTCCTTTTTCTTCAGGTAATAAGACACCATTGCCTTTCTTTTTGGTACAGGAGTGGAGTTAACACTAGAGATACGACTGCTGCAGCCCATGTCCTGGAAATGCTGGTGTGCAGTGGCTTTTAAAGCATCGACTCCAGCTGCGGTCCACACTTTGTGTATTTTTCAACAAACTCCGGAATGGTATTTTGCTAAGCTGCAATCATGCATTCCTCCCAGTAAACTTTGCATTAATATATTGTAACTAGATGCCGAACAGTGAGCAGCCAGCTTCTTTGGAAATAAGCCTTTGTGGCTTGACGGCTGTGAAACTCAGCAGTCTTCATTATGAGGACTCTGAAATTTGGATTTATTAAGTCATTGTAAAGAAATTGATATAATGAGTATAAAACATATGCTTTAGCTTTTAAACACAATTACTGACATAAATGATCTCTTCAATAACATTAAATTATATTTGGATGCACCTGCAAACACAAACTTATAAACTCAATCACATGCCCTTGCCTGGAAAATCAGGCAGTCGTTGAACTCCGGGTCGGGCCCCGTTCCCCGGGCCTTGGCCTGGCGGGGCCTCCTGTCGTCGGGAAGAAGCCGGAGCTCCACCAGCGTCATGTTGCTGTGGAAACGGGGGAGGAGGTTGCCGAGGCGGAGCAAGGAGACCAGGAGCTGCTCGCTGCTGTGTCGGTACTCCACAGAGAAGCAGAGGCGAGTGGCCATGCCCAGAGGGGGGGCCACCACCTCGTTCAGAGGGGCCACGGAGTACAGACCTGCCAGCACCGACCCCACTGGGTACCAACCTAAAGAAAACACGGGATACATACAGACGACTAAATCAGAATATAAACAGTCTTTGTTGGATTCAGATCAAGCCTCGTTGGCCTGTGATATAAAGCCATCAAACTCTTGGCCTGTCTCTGATCTGATCTGCGACAACATCTCTCCATTGAGGTTTGTTAATAAGTTGCTTGCTGTAGGGGTTGAAATACCAAAGAACTTCAGAAACATTTATTAATAATTAAATAGCCAACATTTTGGCACCTACTCTTTTCTAACACAATACTCTCCACATCTCAGTCCCATTGAACTTTTAACTACCCCTAATTCAAGTTATTTTTCAAGACATCTGTTTGACTAAGAACAGCATGTGGGAACATATGTGAAGGCATCTTTAAGTAACTAGATTTAGAAAAGACTACCAGCAAGCCAACGTCTCTTCAAGTAGCCACATTTGACTTCTCATTTTGACCAGTTTAATGACTTGACTGTTGATTAGAATAAAACAGCTGTCATTATAGTAATGCATATTTGAAATATTTCCCCCCTTCAAAGACTACAACCATGTATAGTGACAGTCATTCCCACTGAGGCTACAGGTTGCTGTTTATAGTTTTCTTCTCTTATAATGTTGCTGCTACCACCATGTTTCAGCATGGGATGGTGTTATGAGCGATGCACATGTTGTTCTCTACCACATATAGCCTTTTGCATGTAGGACAAAAGGTTAAATTTCAACCCGTGTCTGAGCAGAGCACCGTGTTCCACATGTTGGACCCAGAGGCGGCTGGTTGGGAAGAGATTACTGTCGTTTCATTACACTCCCTCTCCCTCAGCTCATCACCTTCATGTCACTCACCTGTTGTTCATTTTGCTAATTATTTTCACCTTCATCTCTGGTGTTTCCTCCCGTATTTAAACTGTTGTTTTACTCTGCCTCTTTGTCGGCTCCGCTGTTATGCTACTCTTGTTACTAATGTTGTTAACTGTTACTAATTCCCTGCTAAAGCACTCTAATTGAAGAAACATATAAACTTCCTGTTAGAAGTTTTTTGATGGTGGCAAAACAGACATGGTGCATGGTTCTAGGAATAATTAGGAGGTCTTTAAAGGTTGCCTATAGCCAAATTTAATAAACAACACCTTTGGGACTTTTGAGTCACTAAAACTTAACCGATCCAATAACAAGTGCCGTTGTATGACAGTAGGAGCCGCCGTTAACTAAGGCGGTGGACAGGAAATAGGTAGCCTCAGGCTGCTAGGTTGCCTAACTTGTGTACTGAAAAAGGGTGTGGCCTTATGAAGGAGGTGGTTAATAATACGGTCGTATCCTGCTTATCTAGCTAAGAAGGTCTCATTGGAGCTCTAAGCAGGGAAATACTCGTTAGGTTCAGAGATCTTTAGAACCCTAGCTAGTTTGAGTTTTAACCCATAATAGGGA
Organism: Fundulus heteroclitus; assembly: GCF_011125445.2. Taxonomy (NCBI): domain Eukaryota; kingdom Metazoa; phylum Chordata; class Actinopteri; order Cyprinodontiformes; family Fundulidae; genus Fundulus; species Fundulus heteroclitus. Next base: position 13,857,069 of record NC_046370.1, read on the forward strand.
AAGGGGGAGGAGGGGTTTAGCTCAAGTCTAACAACAACAGGACCTACAGAGGAACGAAGAAGGGTCCGCCGGCAGCTTCAGTTTTTACAACTACAAACTAGTGATCGGGCCCAAAATCTGGGTGTAGTGATGGACTCCGACCTGAACCTTCAAGGTCACATAAAGACAGTTACAAAGTCAGCTTTCTATCACACGAGGAACATTTCCAGGATTAAAGGACTGATGTCCCAATGAGGTCTAGAGAGACTCATCCATGTGTTTATCTTTAGCCACATTGTTTACTATAACGGCGTCTTCACAGGTCAGCCCCAAAAATAAATCTGACAACTGCTGTTGGTCCAGAATGCTGCAGCTCATGTTCTCACTAAAACCAGGAAGATGGAGAACATCACCCCAGTTCAAAAGTTCTTCCACTGGCTCCCTGTAGCTAAGAGAATAGACTTTAAAATCCTTCTGTTAATGTAAAAATCACTGAATGGCTTAGCACCAAAATACATTAAAGACCTGTTGTTGCTATATCGACCCTCTAGACCACTCAGATCTTCTGGTTCTGGTCCACTCTGCATAACCAGAACCAAAACAAAACACGGAGAAGCAGCATTTAGCTCCACAAATCTGGAACAAACTTTCAGAAAACTGCTAATCAGCTGAAACCCCGAGTTCCTTTAAATCTCGACTGAAAACCCACCTGTTTAGAGTTGATGTTTTCATGATGTAAAGCACCTTGAACTGCTGAAATGCTATACAAATAAGCTTGACTTGACTTAAATTACCTTTTGCATTAAAAGCATTTTATTAGAGCAGTAACTTTAGCATTTATGACCTACTTCCTACTGAGAGGGACCCACGGTGAGCCAGAACATCCTGCCGGACGTCCGTCTGCATCCTTATTTTCTTTGCTTTCTCCTCACTCTCATCATCTCTCAGACACCCGGTATTTTGTGGAATGAAGCGAGGAGGTAAAGAGAAAGGGACTTCTTCAGGCCTTGTACACACAAACAAATTGTGTTAAGGTCTTCATTACAATAACTGGGCCGTCATTTCTCCGATTCAATGATTAGGATGTCGATAACCCTGGCTGGCGTTATCCTGATTAAATCCCAAAGCATTTGTTACTGGTACCTACCTGGCACAGACGCCTTGAGACACAGGGATCACCGGAGTAGAGTGCAGCGGTACTGATGGCGCCGTGCCGATCAGCTCCTGATACTGAGCCTGCTTGTTCTTCTTCATCCTCAGCCAGCACATTGTCAGAATCAGCAGCAGCACTAGCAGCAGCAGACCGACGGACAGACCAACAGCGAGTAGCAGCCCCTGGTCTGAACAAGCAGAAGTCTAAACTTATTCTTAATAGCACGCGCTTTGAGATAAAAGTGTCTTTAGTGTGTTTTTATTCTCACCAGTCATGATAAATGTTCTTCTTGTCAGCTTTAGCTGAGACAGAACGGCCGTCCATACATGAAGCAGCAACTCAGTATTCAACCATAACAAGAGCTGAGAGACTTTGATGCAGCTGGACGGTTCTCACCATATTACACTGCTATCTGCATGGCTGGCGTATCAACCTGGGAGGCCTCTGGGCAGAAACCACCCCACTTTGGGGCCTTTTGAAAAAAATACTCACCTTGTTTTTCTTCAAAAGTTACATGATTTCATTATTAATAAATAAACTGATTTGAAAAAAAAATATTGTAATTGTTGATTACCTTTTGTTTTAAAGTACAAGGTTATTTTTTAAATTTAATTAGGAGAATTGTTTGAATGATTCTTAAATATAAATTCTCAGCTCTTGGTCTAGGTCTATTTTAAACAATAATAAGGACACATTTAGCACTTTTTATTCATCCACAGCATCAAATAATAAGTCATCAAATTAAGTAAACAATCCTTTAGCAATGCAGTTCAACATGAAGCCAATGTGTGTATCTATCTGTCTGTCTGTCTGTCTGTCTATCTATATATCTATCTATATCTATATCTATATATCTATCTATATCTATATATCTATCTATCTATCTATCTATATATATATATATATATATATATATATATATATATATATATATATATATATATATATATATATATCTATCTATATCTATATCTATATCTATATATATATATATATATATATATATATATATATATATATATATATATGTTTGCAAAACACTTTTTTCCTTTATTTTGTATAAATTCAAAGTCAGTATGATTAAAACATACCTTAATAAATCCAAAGGGAATGAAGTTACTCAAACGACAAGTTTCTTCAAAGAGTAATTGTAAATGGTGATGGCTGTCAGCAGGAGGGATCTGCTGTAGCAGTCTGTGTTACAGCTGTTCCGAAGAAGCCTCTGACTGAAGCCAGTCATCTGTTTTATGACATGAAGAGGATGCTCAGGGTTGTCAATTATTCTATGATCCATCTCAAGAAGCTCTGAGGCAGTCAGTAGAATCTAGAACAAAGCTTTGTGTCCTGATGCAATAACCCAGGTAGAAAATAATAGGTTTATTAGGTCCTCTGGACGGGTTCTTCTTTGTTGAAACACTTCATCTGTTCTCCAAGAGACTTCTTTTGTCCAAGGAGTTACAGGTAAACTCAGCTTTGTAAGCGTCACAGTGAGCACTAACGATCGGTTGGTAGCCTGATGGTCCTCTTTTGCATGCACACAACCAGTTTTAATTGTTACAGTTAAACTTATTGATCCACTATGCAAAGGTACTGCTTTGTCTCATGGAGAAGAGGCTAAATGTTCCAACAAAGAAGAACCCATCCAGAGGACGTACTCAACTTTTTTTCATTTCAAAGATTTACAGCATTTAACCAAAGAGGTATAAATTCACAAAGCAGTAGAAATTTATTTTGCAAATTTGCTTTCTTGCAAATTTGCTTTCTTGCAAATGTTTGTTCCTACTGTTTGCTTTATTTCTGCATGGCAGTTTGCATTAAATATATGCAGGAGAATCCCACCCTTTGATTAGCAGATGGGAGAAATTTGCTAAATTTTTTATAAATTAAGGCATAGTTGTTCTCTCTTCAGCAACAATTACAATGAGTGCAGATTTTGATTCAATTTCAAAATGGTTTCTATTATTTATTCCTTTTGTTTAATCACTATTTAATCCATGTTTTATCGTTTTCCACCAGGTGACGGTGATTCTTTCCACGTCGTAAAGATATTTTCTCAGAAACCTCGAATCTACCAGTTTGCATATATGGGAAGAAATAAATTATATTTTTCTGGATTTTTTTTCTTCTATAAAAAGATTGTTTTAGCCCAAAGTTTCCAGGGAGAACATTTTATGGAGCACACCTGCCTTTGTACCCAGGTTCAAAATTGGAAGCAAGTGCAAACTCGTGTTCGCAAACATTCAGCTCCTGCAGGCAGCTTAATGCATCTACCCCAAAAGGTTTTACCCCTATAGCTTGAAGAGGTACTGTGTCACTATGTGGTTGAAATTATTAATTTGTTACATTTATTCTTACTATGGCAAAAAGAAGGATGTGTGTTTACATCACAGGATTAGAAATCAGTACTTTAAAGGGACTGCCTAAATAGAGAGGCAAAGCTGAGCTTTCTTGGACATGTGCAGAGGAGGGATGCTGGATAAAATGGACTAAAGATTATAATATTCACCTACCAGTGGAGAAGGAAATAAGATGGACAACAGAGTGGGTTCATTGGTGTAGCAAAGGAGGACAAGATGAGTGGATGTGATGGAGGTGGACTTTAGGGATAATATAAGGTAAAGGCTGATGATTGACAATTTTGACCTGCAAAGAGACCAGCAAAGACAATCACAAGCTTCCTATACGCAACCGCTTTCTTATAGCAAATACAGACGCAGACAGGAAAACTGGGTGAGAAAGAATTGCCAGGTGAGCTGGTTGTAGGCAGTGCTGTTATAAAGCAATCTGCCTGTGACCTAAACTTGGTGGGAAGCAGTAAGCTTTAGGCTGCACGCACATTCCAGAGAGGGTCAGAGTCAACCTGGGAGGGATTAGTCAATGGGGCCCGACATCATCTTTTTGTTCCCAAAGTCTCAAACAGGCTAATCTTGCCCCCTGGCCATTGCAATAAAGACAAAAACATACAGTGAGACCAATAACATTTGACTGAAACACCACTAGAGCGCATTTTCCTCTGCTCAGCAAGAGCGTGAGCGCATGAAATAGCTTTCTGTGTTAAACGATTTAAACATCTCGTTGTGTAAATAGAACAAGATTGTTTTTTGGTTTTTTTTTGTAAACTGGAGAACATGTAAAGAAAACCAAGTCAAGTATCACACATTTTGAGCCCGAAATTAGCAAAACATGCTATTGGTGGCGTAGCTGGTGCACTAGTATGCTACTTGTTTTCTGGGATTTTTTTTGTCTGTAATATATCCAGATCTAGGGTTAAAAAGATTAACTGTTGTTTAATGGAAGTAATATCTAAATGTATCTAACGTATACACTTACATTTATCAAAGAACATTTATTTGAACAGTTTCGATTTTTATCTATATGTAGGGCACAATTCATACACAAAGTAATTGAATTCAAAATTATGAATTCATATGGTGTCAATTCAGAAAGAAGCTGTCATGCTGAAGAAGCGGGCCTTTGAGTAAAGGGAGACATGGACCATCCTAAGCTGTGTATGTTTTGGGAGGGGACCTGCTGACCTGCACTGAGGACATCGTTGGGTGGTGGAAGGAGCACTTTCAGGATCTCCTCAGTCTGGTCACCATGTTCTCTCCAGAGGAGGCAGAACCTGAATAATCATGACAACACAATCCCATCACTGTGGCAATGGTTACTGAGGTAGTTAAAAAGCTTGCTGCCAGCAGGGCACCATGTGTGCATGAGATCTGGCCTGTTTTCTAAAGGCTCTGGACATTGTAGGGCCGTCGCTGTTGACACGGCTCTTTAACCTCACATGAAGGACTGGGGCAAGACCACTGGAGTGAAAGACTGAGGTGGCGGTCTCGGATTGAAAGGGGACCGGAGAGTGTGTTCCAGTTACTCAGGGACCACACTTTTCAGCCTCCCATGAAAAGCTTAGTCTGCGATGTTGGACAGGAGGTTCTGACCTGAAACCAGATCTTTAACATCGTGAAATTACTAATTGGGGCGTGGGAGTATGCTTCTCTGGTCCACATGTGTTTTGTGGATCTGGAGAAGGCTTTTGACTGTGTCCCGCAAAGTATGTTTTGGGGATTGCCACGGGAGTTTGGGTGGCTTTTAAGGGCCATGCCATGTGCCCAAAGCAATAGCCGTGTCCACATACTTGCCACAAAGTCAAGCCTGTTCCTAGCATACATTGGAGTCTGCCAAGGCTGTTCCTTGTCACTGATCCTCTGTTGTTTTCATGGACAGTATCTCACGGCGCAGTGAGTGGGGGACAGGAGGATGTCTGGTTTGGGAACCTCAGCATCTCATCTTCGTTTTTGGTGTATGATGTAAATGGTAAATGGCTTGTACTTGTACGACCCCAAAGTGCTTTAAAGTACAAGACTGAAAGAAGCAAGGCTATCATACATGCAATAACTAATGTGCAATTCTATTTATTACACTGTGCAATAATCCTGAAAGACGTGACTTCTGCTGCTACCACACCCGAATATATGTCAATACACACGCGTCTTAGCCACAGTCAATGTACAGAAGACATCCTCTGCCTTATTTCTTTTTGTATTTTTTTTCTCTTTCTTTTTGCTTTTTCTTACCTACTCCTTTTGATCCATGGTATAACGAGGACATACTGTGTATATACTTGATGCACCTCGTCCTATTTGACTCCTCTTTTCTATGACTACTGATTACTGAGCCGATGTGACATGTGAATTTCTCCAATGTGAGATCAATAAAGCCTATCTTATCTTATACGTCGGCCAGCGGGCAATTTGTGTGAAGTGTCTTGCAGTACACAACGACCGAGGCAGCCGGAGTGGGGGATCAAACTGGCAACCCGCCAATTGCAGGATGAACTCCCTAACTCCTGCGCCACTGTCGCAGAGGTTCTGTTAGCTTCTTTGGGTAATCACCTCCAGCGTGCAATGGAGTGGTTTGCTGCTAAAAGTTAGGAGGCCAGGATAACAGTCAGCACCTTTAAGTGTGAGGCCTTAACCGGAAAAAGGTGGATTGCTCCCAAATGGTCGGGGGTCAGTTTCTGCCTAAATTGGAGGAGTTTAAGTGTTTTGGTGCCTTGTTTATGAGTGATGGTAGGAGAGATGGACAGACGGATTTGGGTTTCATCTGTAGTAATGTGGGCACTGCGCCAGTCTGCTGTGTTGAAGAAAGAGCCGAGCCAAAAAGCAATGCTCTAAATTCACCGCCCTACGTTCTGACCCTTACCTGTGGTCATGAGGTATGGATCATGACCGGGAAGTACGAGATTCTGAATACAAGCTGCAAAAATAAGCTTTCTCCGGAGGTTGGCTGTGCTCTGGTTTGGAGGTAGGCTGAGGAAAACTGTCATCTGGGTGGAGCTTAAAGTGGAGCCGCTGCTTCTCTGCATTGAAAGTAGTTCTTAAATAAACATTTTCATCAACATCCACTCTTTTTTTTCCTCTTTTTATCTACAAATTTTAGGATTGTAACCTGCAAAATATACATGGTGACCGTTGTCAGATCATGACAGATGAAATGTGACAAGCAGTAAGCACAGTTCAGCATTCATTCATTCTCTTTTGTCATGTGATGCATTTCCTAATCATCTAGAAATGATGACAAATGACAGCCCTGACAGATGACCTTATCCTGTATTTGAATCAAAGTGCCTATAAGCCACCCGCTGCTCCCTTCCACACACAAAGACCGGATTGGACAGTAGCTAATAAGATGACTGGTAATCCCCAGGGCTAAAGGTATAGAGTAATAGTCCTTTCTTTGTCACTCACACACACACACACACAAACACACACAGAAATGCACTGAACAAAACACCTTTATAAAGAATAATAAAGCCAGTTGCACCGTCACTGACATCACATGTGATCCAGCAGGGGTAGAGCAAGAGGATCAAGCTGAAGGAGGGTCACAGTGAAGAAAACCGGGCCGCGAGGCTTTTTATTTGGCTGGGCTCGACCGAGGGAAGCCATTTAAGAAGGACGCGAGGAAGAGTGGAGGACATGAGGGGAGGAAGGAGAGGCACCAATTAGAGTTACCTGCTTTGTGGCAGGGCAGAGGGCAAAACAGGACACAAGTTGTGAACTTTCAGGTAAGATGCTGGATTTCATTATCTAACATTGCGTGTGTGTATCAAAAGTCATTTTGAATAAATTAGTGTTGACAGTGTATGCAAAATTAAGTGCAAACTCTGCTTGTCCGCAGCTGTGAAACATTTTTTAGGTGTGAATTTCTTTTGTGTGCTTTTTAATAAAACTTTATCGTAGAATCTTACATGTTTGTGCACATGAATTCAACAGCATTTCGTTTATGGTATTTATTTACTCCCTTGCCGCTAGTAAAACCTGCGATAACCTGATGATTAAAAAAGCAATTGTCCCAAAAATCTTCTTGATATATACCTCTCTTCGACATAATATGTCATTTTCTCTGTCTTCTGGTAGACAACCGCGGTTTTAAATCCGTCTGTAATAATCTTCATTTTGACTCAATAAACGAATAATCTGGGCCATGTAATCTCATTTGGCTAATCTGGATTTTGTGTGTGTTTGTGTATGCGTGTTTGAATGTTCTCATTCAAACCCCTGGGGAAATGTGTCATCCCAACAATGTTTAGAAATCACTTTGAAGGAGCGGGGCATGATTTAAATTTGAGAGCAGTGTGCATGCCGACAACACGAGACACGCCACTTCTTCGCAAGGAACCTGCAGAGGCTTAAGATCTGATCCTGCCGCTTCTATTGGCTTTACAGGGCTTTGAACTGGGTGACAAAGAGCGTTAGCAACAAGCTAATGAGCGCGGCAAAGGTTAGCTGTTAAGGAGATAGCCAAGATGACTAAGAGAAAACCAGTATATAACCACCCTGAGTTATAAACCTGGTTGGTTTGTCTTCCGTGTTTAATGAAATTAACATGTAAAAGATTCTCTAACCATTTAGTCTGAGCAAAAGTTACAGAAAATGCTGATAAAGTCATACAGGTGCGTCTCAATAAATTAAAATAACATAGAGAAGTTCATATATTTCAGTAACTCAATTCATTAAGTAGAACCCAATACAATCATTACACAGAGACTAGTGGTTTTAAGCCTTTATTTTTTATTAATTATGATTATTATAGAATATTACATCAAACCGATAAAAAGAAAACATTTTAATACAGAATGATGAAACTAATTTTAAGACAGACAAAATTATAATACTTTGATAAATTAAGGAAAAAAAAGACAACACAGAGCTAAGATTTCCTAAACGAAAAGCAATTGCTCCCATTGTTAAACACTGAAGAAAAGCAGCTACTAACCACATTTTAAGAAAGCTGAGTGCAGTTTAATTAGCCTGATTCCTGAGAGCTGTAGATTCAAGTAAACAATTAAATAGAACCTGCCAGGCAACATGAAGTAGACTATTAAATATCAAAAAGACCAATGAGAAAACAGACGAGAAATCAAGAAGCTGAGCTCTGTCATGTGGGTGGAAATATTTGCAAAGCCATTTCTGTACATTTTGGGCTTGAGCGGACCATGAGTAGAGCCATGATCCATGAATGAATAAAAAAATGCAATCTTCTCCCTCCAAGAGCACAATACACCTGCCTCAGTTAAAGTCAGTGTTAATGATTTAACAATAAGAAAGAAAGACTGGACAAAAACTGCAGCCAGTGGTTAAGGAAAAGGGGGAAACTACTGCTGAACAAGATAAATAGAGATCCATCTCACATGTGCCAAAAAAAAAATCTTGATATTCCTTCAAGATTTTTGTAAAAATATTCAGTGGGCAAATTACAGAAAAACTATAAAAAAACAGGGTAATTTTGGAAGTTTGGCGTCCCTTCACATCAGGTGTAAATATAACAATCATGACAGCAGTACATGATGGTGGTAGGGTGATGATCTGGGGCTACTTTCCTGCTTCCAGACCCCGAAAACTTGCTGCAGTTGATAGAACCAAGATAAATCCTAAAGAAACATGTCTGGAAATCAGTTTGTGGCCTTAAAACGAAGCAAAGCACACTGCCGAATCCGCCTCTGAACAGGAAACAAAATGTAGCTCATGGAGTGGCCTAGTCAAAGTCAGGACTTGATTCCAATTGAGATGCTGTGGCATGATCTTAACCGGGCTGTTTATGCTTGAAGACCTCTCAATGTGGCAGTTTTTCAAAGAAAAGCAGGTCAGAAATCCTCCACGATGAATTAATCAGTTTTTGCAAAGAATTCATGGACACTTTCCTTTCCTTTTTTTTTTTTTTTTTTTTTACATACAGCCAGGTTGGTTTAGACACCTTTTCCAATTATCCATTAACTCATCATTTGAAAACCTGGGTTGTTTTTGAGAAAAAACTGTAAAAATAGCATAAATCTGGAAGGAAGGAAATGCTTTTTTTTTCAAAGCACTGTCACTTATTCCTTCGATACACGTTTCTTGATTCCAGACTTTTTACAGGACTATTAAAATATTAAATGTGTCTGTCCTTACAGGTCTGCTGCTGCAGCTGTCATGGCGAGGTCTGGTCGCCCGGCTTCTGAGAGCTACCAGTCCACCTGCTGTTCAGTCGGCCAGTCGCTGTCCTCCTCCAGTGAAGTTGGCATTCTGGAGGACGTGGATGACCGGACTCCGATTTTTTCTCTTTCTAAAAGCTCCGTAGACGTCGTTACAGCAACGGGCCCGCCGCACAAACGGGACCTAGCCTGGACGCGACTGGACCTGAAGCGCAGCTCCAGCACCAACACGCACTCTGACCAGAATCAGGTGACGCTGCAGCAGCTCCACCATCACAAATGGCGCCACAACAGCCACCAGTTCTCCGTCACGACTCAAAACGAGGACTTGCACAGCCCTCCTCCTCTCAGCGAGCGCTGGATTTCCAACATGCATCGCTGGAGTGGGTGCAGCAGCAGCACGCACAGCCGCAGCAGCACCCCAGACACGGTTGTATTGAAGGACGGGTCCTCGCATCCCTGCTGTCTCAGCCAGGAAGCACCCGGCTGCTTCACCCCAGATTCTCCGATGTCCAAAATAACCTCTCCTCCGAGCACACCCTCGCCGCTGATTTCCCCTTTCCACACGCCTACTTTGCCGCCTCAAGAGAATATATCTTCTTCACCGCTAACACTAAGCACGTGCCCGCTATCTGAATGCTCACCTTCCCCTCAGCCAACGCGTCCAGACGACAGGAGCTCCCCTGAGAAACTTTTATTTCAGTTTCCTTCCCCGGTCCAGTCATATGCAAGCTTAGCAGACGCGGGGCTGTTCACAGATCCTGAAAACCTGGTTAATGCAGCGAGTAAAGAGCCACCCAGCCCTCGAGACACTCAAGTATTGGAAGAAGAAGGAAAAGAAAGTGGCTCACCGCCACTCCAAACTGTTTGCAAGCTGACGCCAAATCCTTCCGCAGAAAAACGAGACTTCGAAGCCGAACTCTCAGTTTGCCATCGTCTGCTGCCGTTGGAGTTCGAGCAAAGCTGCCCGGTGCGCAAAGGTTGGAGATCACCACTGGTTTCTTCCTGGAGTGACTCACGGTTGGGTGACTTCTCCAGGTGCAGATCGGCGCACGTGGAAGGAAACGCAAGTCACGCAAAGTCAGAGCTGTCCAGGGAGGAAGGAACAATGACCTCACGGCCGGAGATGACGGATGCTGCGGTGCAGACAGGCTCCCCTTTGGGTTCCTGCTGTGACCTCCAGAAGATTTCGAACTCCAACAGCGGCTCCCACTCCCTCTTGGGCTCGCCGCCTGGATCCAGACTGAACCTGAAGGCTTCGGTGGGCTCTCACTCCAACCTGGTTTCGGCGTCCTCGAGCATGTTCCCGGTGAGCGGCGGCGAGGAGGAAGAAAAGCAGCAGGACGCCCCAGAGTGGGACGTTACCTCCGCTTCTGCGCGGCATCTGGAGAGAAAGAGGTCGTGTCTGAAGGCCCAGTCTGACGAATGCGATGAGCTCGGTAGGAGGGGCAGCATGAAGCAGGTGCTGTGGGACGAGCACGGGCTGACGTGGGACATTCACGGAGCATCCGTGGACCCGGAGGAGCTCAGCACCGCTATACAGAAACACCTGCATCTCAAGAACAGCCCCCTCCCACAGAGGCGTACCTCTAAGAAAAAGAAAGCGCCGATGCCCCCGCTCATATCAAACATGGTAACAACAATGGCGCTTGACACGAGCCCGCCTGCAATGAGCATTAAGTGCATGGTGGAGGGGGAGAGCCAGGAAACCCTGGAGGAAGAAGCGAGGAGGGAGGCGCAGCAGGAGGCAGGAGGCAAAAGGCAGGAAAAGGAGGAGGCTACTCGTAGGCAAAGCAGTGAGGAGCAAGGCAAAGCACATGAAATAGAGGAAGAGGAAGGTGGAGAAAAGACAGCCAGCGTCTTAAAGTCACCAATACTCGGGGGTGGACACGGCAAGAAAAAGATAGTTATCAGATCCCTGATGAGACCTGGGTGGTGCGGAGGCTCCCGAAAGACCGATGACTGAGACGCCAGCGATCTTACTTAGCGTATTAAAAGTTAACGTTGAAGAGACACATTCAGTTTGGTTGTGCTCAAAGCTTTCCATCAGTACACATTCGGTCACTTTCTATAGATTTGGTAGTATTTGCCAGTATTTTGAAGCCATCCAAGTGCGAAATATTAAACCAGTTATCCCCCCAACCACCACCATCACCACCCACCCATCTGTCCTGTTTTTGATTCCTCATTAATGCGCATAAAAAGTGACTCACGGTTGAGTCTATGTTTAGAAAAACATATCTAAACATAGAATAGAAGAATTAAAGGACACGCCATAAATTTTATACTTTTCCCTTTCAACTGCGTTTAGCCTTTTAGCAAGCGATAGTTTTATACGTTTCACTGTCTGGAAATGACAAATATGTCAAAACAATAGTGTGAAAAAACACAGCAAGAGCATATGTTGTACAAGGAACTGCAACCAATTAAATCTAAATGTTGTGATTAAACATACATGAAGATGGTGCGGTAAGATCTTTTACTGATTGAACACAATATACAAATATACAGCAGACATTTTGTACTGAAAGAGGACACATAGAAAATGCTGAAAAGGAAAACAATGTTTTTACCTGAGAAAATCTACGCTCCCGAACAACAGCTGCAGTCGACTCGATGGTCTGGCTGTCGACTCCGCTTCAGCTATTTTTTCTAACTGTGGCATGAACTAGGCTGTTATCTTTGTTCCTTTTCTCCGGATTTGGGTATCTTCCTTTAAATCTAAGACTGTTGATTAATTTGGGGAAGGGGGAAACTTTTTTTTCCGACAGAGACAGTTTAACTCACTTTATCTTTTTGCTATGTTGGCAACGAGGATGCTTATACCCACTTAACTTATTCCTGTTACAAATGTTTTCAAGAAAACACTCTGTGTCCTATATACAATTTTAATACACCAAGCGCTATAAATCCAGATTACATCATCTATATATGGTACTCCCTTCCTCTTGTTAAGAAAGGCAAGGATGCAAAGGCTATTCGAAAAACAACACAAAGGCCGATTAGGATTTATTTATCATTCATACGTTCAATGTTTGTGTTTATTGGTTCTAAAATAGGATAGGATTTGCCTTTTTCACTTTCAACCAATGGAATTAATAAAAGTTTACTTGTTCTGTCATAGTAGAAGTTTGTGTGTAATTTTAGATAAGCATAACGTCATTTCATGTTATTCATATTAAAGCCTGGTCATCAATATTCATTTCAATTTGTTTCATCAAAAAAAAAATTAAGCCAGTAACAATACTGTGTATTTATTTATTTTTTGTTTGTGTGTTTTTGTTACTTTGAATAACAGGACAGAATAATAATTAAACAAAAAGTAATGTCTTACACAAACTTGGTTGTTTTCATTTTGTGACAAAGCCCAAGCAGGGTTTTATTCACAGCTGTGAATTCTACTGATGTTTGCCCAGTTTATCCTTCGTCATATCCAAGGTTTTGTAATGGCACGCTCTGTTTCTACACAGAAGTTTGAATTTCCAAGTTGCAGGTCAGAATATTTGAACAAGTTCTGACATTTAAATTCGACCAATTCAGAGAATCTGACATGGCTGCCGCATTCACAAACCCTAGAGGAAGCTGTTGTGATAAAGGATTTTATTTGCACCTATGGTTTAATGTAATTAAATCAAAGACACTTAGCTCTGTTTTGGGTTAAAATGCATAGAAATACATTTTATTGGGCTTGTATTAGTAACAGGAGATTTTACGATCAGTAAGCACTTGTGTTAAATCATGACAAGGGCTCCATCCGAATACCCTTATTGGGTAAGACCTCTTTAGCCAAAGTTGAAATGTTTCAGTGGTCGCCATGATAAGTGCTGTCCGAATAGTGCAGTCTTTAAAGAAGGAGGTAGGAACAGAAGCCTGTATGCTACCTCCCGCTTGTAATTTAGCATAGGAACCTTGCAATGTCCCTTACTGCCGCTAAGGGGCTGTTGGGAATCCCACAATCCTTTGGACGTGACGTACAAGCACAGCCAACCTCACAGAAATTAACAAAAATGGCCGGAGAGAAGAGAGCACACACTTTGTAGTTTATTGTCGGAAGGCTGTAGGCCCAGATTCGACTTGCATCATCCATGTGTGTTTCCGTCACGAAAGGACGTCAGAGTTGAAGGCTGTCCGAATTCGGCACAGCAGCCTGAAGCTCCTTTCCTACCCACTATAGAGTTCTTGCCGTTGATCCCATGAGAGGTCAAGACACAGGAGATATGAGTAGGAGCTAGGAGCTATTATTATGGGTATTCGGATGGAGCTAGAAACCTAAACTTAAAAACATGTGCCAACTTCATATAAATTGGATTTAACAAAATATTACTAGGGCTGTGTGAATATATCTAAGCCTGGTATTGGTATTGGTGAGAGTAAATCAGGAAATGGTGGGAAATTTTAGATCTCTGGAACTTTATTTCTAATTGCTACGTTCTCTTTCAATGGAAAATATGATACTTGTCTCTTGGCTCCAATGTTTAATTGCCCATATCCTTGTTTTTTTTCAGCCAGTGCCACACTTCACCTCATTCACCCGGCGAACACATGCACACAATGTACATCTGTGCGTAAACTTGATGAACCCCCCGGCGGCGAGATCTGACCATTCAAGCCCTGCCATTCAGATGAGCGGGCACATTCTCTTTTATTCACTGCAGCAAGAAAAGCTCCGCTCACCAGGGGCTTCTACTGCAGTTACTGTGGTCATATATGTTTTTTTTTTACAGAAGTCAGTTTGCGTTTAGATATTTTGTATTTTACTCACGGGAGGAAAAACAGCATTCTTAAACGATAGTGCTGTGACGATGCAGGAAAGAAGGTCAGAGTTGATGGGAAGACGCGAAAAACAGGCATTAATTTAGAAATCCAGTTCAACTCAATTAGCAGTACTTTCTATGGTTATAAAAAGTAGAGTTAAAGGCAACAAATGTAACTTCTGTTGAAAATGTAGAATAAAACTGGGCCATTTTGTGCCCATATGGGTTCAAGTCGCTCTGCATCAAACTTGCATGAATCAACAGCTGACAAGAGGCCGTCATTGCCCTCACACATTCCCATCGGAGGCCCATTCTCCTACCAACATGAGCAATTTTACTTTGAATGGCTCAATCTTCACATGAGATACAGATCTTCGGATTTGTGTTTACCCAGGATGGGCTGGGCTTCACATCAGACCTCATATAAATGTTACATTCAGGCCGGGGTGTCGCTCCGATCAGCCCATGTGACTTGCACACTTGTTTGTGTACAATACAGTGATGCCTTTGTCTTGCACACATGTGCGTGTGCTGTGAGCATACTATATGTATGTAAAAGTGCTGATGGGACTCCCCTGGGCGGAAAAAAAAAAAAAAAATCCCCTTTTTCTCAGCTCCAGTAATACTCAAAGCTACAAGAGAACTATCCAGCGCTCTGCTTTTGTTGTGACACTAACTCATTGTCCCTGGAGGTTAGCTGTTGTGCTCGTGTGTGCGTTTGCATGAACCGTACGCGTACCTGTTTGCGTACATCTGCTCGCTATAAATAGTGTCGGTTGTGGACTGGTTGGCGATTCTTTGAAAGACGATGGCTGCACCAGGACCGCCTCTGCTCCGGTTACTCCCCCTGTTGCCACTGCTGCTGCTGTTGAGCAAGGCATCCCTGCCTGCAGCTGCATACACGCTTATCCCTGGACAACAACCACAGCACAAAGTCCTCCACCTAGGTGAGGGCAAAGAAACTTCTCCAGCATGGGCAAAAGTAAAACATGACTCATGTGAATAGCTCTGTGATGCCTGTATGTATGTATTGAACGGGGTGGTTCTGTCCTCCTAGACTGGCCACAGGATTGTGGCATGGCCCACTTCAAGCCGAACATGGTTGAGAGGATTGTCTCTGGAAACGAGGCCCGACCTCACTCCTGGCCCTGGCAAGTCTCTTTGCAGGTAAATCACACCGACAGGATTCTCTGTTTTAAGGAACACAATGACTTTGATCAGTTGATTTTTTTTCCTGCTGATTTCGCTCTGGAAATTAATCCGTTCCAAGGTCATTTCCAAACAGACTAGTGTATCACAACTGGTTAGAGTTATTGTATTTTGGCAATAAAATTGGCCCATATGGCATAATAGCAACAAAAAAACCCAGATTTCTAATACAGAAGTGTAATGTTCATGGATAAGACCGCTGATTAACAGTTGTCCAGCAGACAATAACTGACACCCTGCCCAAGAAGAGTAATCTTCAAAATGCCTTTGTTGAAGAAACTCGCTGTTCACGCAGTGTAATGTCCAAGCATGTGATTGAAAAGTTAAGTGAAAGGAAAAAAATGTGGACAAGCAAAAGGTGTGACCGCAAACTCTAAAGGACCGCGGACTTCAGCTGGAGTCACTACACCAAAAACAGACATATCCAGGACTTGGACTATAACTATGTCATTTCTTGTGTTGAGCTACATTTATCCTAGAAGCAACACGAGAATTGACTTACCTGAGTTACTGAGAAAACTAGGAATGTTGTGCAGCGGTCCAAAATCACCTTTTCAGATTAAACTTAATGTGACATTTTGTTTCGGAATCTAAATCTTGAGTCGTAGTCTGGACAAAGAGGGGGGGAAGCCTGAAATCGGGACATAACGATTGTGTTTAAATAGAACTTCTTCTCATGTTCCTCAAGACGTTACACCTCTTATCTAAAAGGCTTATTCGATTCCTTACATAAGTTCAGAGTATCAAGATTAAAGGCCCTAAAGGTTGTAGTCAGAACAACCACTCTAATAGGGCTGTAAAGGTCACTAACAGTGACATCCAGTGGGAGGTTTCCACAATCGGAGAGGATTTGGGAAGCCATGCCATCCGCTGTTTTTTATCCGCTGTACTCTATATGGTCTAAAGTCATAGCAGTCGTTTAAAAGGCTGATTTCATGTTCCAGCAGGACTTGGTACCAACCCACACTGCCCAAAGTACCATTACCTTGGTGAACTGAATCCACTGGGATATTGTCGAAAGGGAGATGCGAGACAGAGACTCAACCATTTAGCTGGTCTGAAGGTCACTAATAAAGCAACCTGGGCCACAGGCTGATCACTATGGCAAGCCGATTAGGCCAATTATCGTCCGTACAATAACAGTTCCAACCCGTATTTTACGCGAGTGCGCATTTTTTACGTCACCGCGCATTCTGGCTGGAAAGGTGCAGTGTGACTTTTGTGTAATATCAGACTTTATTATTGAACTAAGCAGGATTTAGACAGGATCAGAAAGGAAGGTGCATCTTCTTTCTGCCTCGCGTAAAATACGGGTTGGAACTGCGCGTTATTGTACGGACGATAATTGGCCTAATCGGCTTGCCATAGAACACATCCTTGCTGCGCTGCACTGATGCTGTGTAACTTGTGCAAAAGCAGGCTGGCCAAGTATTTTTCCCCTGTCATTATTGGTTATCTATAAATAAATGGAAACGTTTGTTATGATAGAAACCCTGCAAGACTGAAGAGCAACTTCTAATTTGCTGAAATATGTCTGAAATTAGCTGATAAGTAGTCCGTCCAGGGGATTTGAAGCTCTCACTTTTTTGTAGCATACCTAGAAATTACAGGGGTTCCTTGAATTCCTTAGGTCATTAGTAACTGGAGATTTTCCTAAAACTCTAAAGTAGTTTCTAGACAGTTCAGATCACAAGCACATTTGCTCCAGTTGTATGAATTTTGCAGCCACTAACGGGTTTTCTTCCAGAACAGCCCTGCGTTTTAGCTCCATGCATTGTCCTATCAACTCTGACCAGGCTTGTGGCAAAGCTATGTCATCATAGGACGTGCATGAGAGTTTGTGGTGCAATGTGATCAAATGTAAAAAGGTTCACAGCACAAATACTTTTGCAAGGCACTGTAATTTTATAGAAAATTTACCAGAGCAACAATCCAAAATGGGACGCTATTACGATGTGAGAAGTTGTGGTTTAACCAACAAGTAGTAAACCCCCCTGTAAACTATGTCCTCTGCTGGATAAACTAAGCATCGCCATTCTGCATTATCGCCGACTCTTTTATTCAAATCAATGGCAGATAAGTGATTGTAACATGCTTCAGCTGCATATATGCTGCAGACCCCATGCTTCTGAACCATGAAGGCTACTAATGTGAAACAAACGTTGATGATAACAAAAATCCCCTGCAGAATTGGAACAATATTGTTAATTATTCTGGATTGACATGCCTCTGTGCATTTGTTTCAACTCTAAAATGAGTAAAGGCTTTATTCTAGCTAAATATAAGCTTATATTGAATCTATTGTTGATGAACAATAATTTGCCAGTTCATCAACAATAGATTCAATATAAGCTTTTGATAGATGGGCTTTCCCCTTTATTTTTCCTCTGGAATGATGACATAGGCATACATGCATGGCAGGGCAAAGTGTTGGGATTGGGCTCATTATAATTGCAGGTGATAAAGTAGTTTTGCAAGAAATATTGATTGGACCTGGAAATCATTAATTAATCATCAAGTGTCAATGGAGTTTGCAATTTGTCCATTCCAGTCTATCCTGCTTGATGTGTGTTTCTTAAAAAAGAAGAAAAAAACATTCAACATAATCTCACTAGCAGTGAAGAATACAAGTGACCACATTTGTTGAAGGAATTTGACGTAAAGATGCAAAAACTGTGAGTAAAAAAAAAAAAGGAGGGAAATAGAACGTAAACGTACTCAGAAGAGCTTCGGTTAGTTGCATTATGCCTTGTGTGATGTCACCAGAGGCACCATGGGTGTTGTTTTCTGATGAGCAGATTTTGTCTTGATTAAACAACAATGTAAAATAACTTAAAAGAGGAAACAAATGGCCATGACATCCTATTTTATGGGCAATAAATTATATCTAAAAAGATTTTGAATGAATTTACAGGAATGACAAACTAGTACTTTTAATTTAGTCTGTAAGTAAAATCAGCAATCAGATTATATTTATAGAGAAATTTTCATACAATTAAATGTAACAAACTGTTTAAAAAAATTATTAAAAATAAAGGAACATGCACACAGCTAGCAGCAATTATCGCTCAAAAATGCTGCCCTAGAGACAGATATGAACTAAGTAAAAATGCAAAATGCCTCTTATGTTAAAACAATAAAAGCTGTACTTACACCATAACACAAATAAACAGAAATTAAATATAAACTTAAACTTTTGGTCAAATTTAAAACAGTGGTGGAAAACAGATTTAAAAGGTACAAAATATTAAACACAAATCAAATTAGAAAGGTATAGGATAAACCTCTTTACATTTGGTAAAAAAATACAATATATATAATTGAAACAAATAAGATCAGAATAACACAGAATGACTGAAGGTAAATTAAAAGAAAAGCTAAAACATAAGTTTTTAATTTAAATTTTTTTCAGTAAAGGCATTCAAATCAAATAGAAAACACAATAAAATGGACTAATTAGAAATTTGATGAACAGAATAAAGTTAAATGAGAATGTTAAAATGAGCGATAACTGTTGAAGTTTAAGCGGAAGAAAAAAAACACTTAAAACCAAACGGCGATAAACTTACCGTATTTTTTAGACCATAAGTCTTTCCGGAGTATAAGTCGCAAGATCGGCCAAACTAAGTAAAATAGTGCGACGTATAGTCCGAAAAATATGGTACTCCAAATTTGATTGAGATAAAATAAAAAGGTCTGGCATTTTCTCTGATTAAGGACACTGCTTGCCTTTCACAGGTTCGACCCAGAGGAAGCAAACACTACATTCACGTCTGTGGAGGAACCCTCATCCATAAGAACTGGGTGCTCACTGCAGCTCACTGCTTCCAGAAGTAAGACGGCGCTCCACAAATCTCACATCTTAAAAGCAGCTGCACGGTTTGTGTGAATCAAACACAACATCAGATATGAAACAGTGCGTTTTCTTTTTGCTGAACGCTCTCAGGGGTAAAGCCGAGGACCCTGGGAGCTGGAGGATTGTCCTCGGGAAGCACCAGCTGAAGCGCTCCGAGTCTGCAGAGAGGATTTTCCCCATCAAGAGGATCTACCGGCACGAGAACTTCCGTTACCCGGCTCACAGCGAGCTGGACTACGACATCGCCCTGGTGAAGGCCGGCACAGACATCCTGCCTTCGAACTTCATCCGCTACGCCTGCCTGCCGCGCAAGCAGACCGCCCTCAATCCGGGGCACTACTGCTGGGTGACGGGCTGGGGAGACACCCGGGGTGAGTCGGGGACAGGAGACACAAACACGGCCACTGAGGGGGAAAAATATGGCCTAATCAGGCTCAACGCAATGACTAAAATATGGAAATTAGATATTATTGTTGAATATTATGATGAAATTAATTACAATGCAGATTTTCTGCAGCTTCCTCTCTTTTACATCATCACAGTGCCCCTAAAACAAAGGTCAGGTCACTATTATCTATATAGGGTGTTTGGGTACCAAGGGTGATGAGAGTCCATCAAGTTTGCAAACAATATTCTTGACACCCAGGGCAAGAACTTGTGGTATCTACATTTAAAAATCCTTTTAAATGTAGACAAGTGACAAGTGAGATTGAACGCTTTAAAAAAAAAGGGACCGAAAAGTATGTGAAATCTTCTTGAAATTAGTGCATTTGTCCTTGATATGAGCAGGTAAATAAGATTATCTGCCAACAGAATGAGTATTTTGACCCCTAAAATGAGATAATTAGATATACTGCACTTGAAATAAGATGGAGATGAATTGTTCCTAGTGAAAAAATCTTGTTCCACTGGCGGATAATTTTATTTACCTGCTCATGTCAAGGAGAAATACATTCATTTCAAGATTTTACTTACTTTTTGTTCCCCTTTTGCAGCGAATATGTTGCACGTCACTGGTCTGAATATAAATCGTTTTAAATGCCATCATTAGGGAACCAGGAAAAAGAACTCCCGCTGAATGTGTAATTCCACTGAAACGGTCATTCTTGTGATATTAACAATATCCAATAAATCTAAAAGTTAAAAAAAATCCTTTATACTCAATATAAACAGATTTTTACAGTTTCCAGTAAAACAGTCCCTTCTTTTTTTAGACCCAAATTTATTTTATTTGTTTATTTTTTTTGGATTATTTTATATTCTATATCAAAACATTAAACTAGTTGAGTTAAAATATCTCCACAAATCAGGAAAAGACATCAAACTGAAGTCGGCCTTTAACTTGACGTTATGGTAAAGGGCCGTCTAAGAGCTCTGCACCAACTTAGATCAGCTGCTTCAAAATCTACAACTATTAACAACATTTTGCCCATCACCATCACAACTCCACTGTATTTAATTGGGATTCTGTGTGCTAGCCTAACACACGTTAGTGCTTCAAGTGATCAGCGAAGATTTTTGTCTGCGGCTCATTTTGGATCATTTACTGCACCGGTGCAGCGTTGCGTGGAGGCCGTCGGCTGGTGGTTCTGCTGAGGTGTGAAGGAAACCCGGTTTGCTTTGATGGAGGCCTCCCGCTTGTCTGCTTGATCTCATCGTCCTCTTGACAAAACTCCTCAGATCCTACGTGACTTGGGTTGGGGCAGTTTGCTGCGCAGAGATGGGCACGGTTCATAAAGCAGGCACTGGTACTTTTCTGGCAGCGTGGGCTGCAGGAAAATCCAATCAGC
The DNA here is from genome assembly GCF_011125445.2 of Fundulus heteroclitus. Classification (NCBI taxonomy): domain Eukaryota; kingdom Metazoa; phylum Chordata; class Actinopteri; order Cyprinodontiformes; family Fundulidae; genus Fundulus; species Fundulus heteroclitus. The sequence continues at coordinate 13,878,289 of NC_046370.1, forward strand.
ATCTCCAGAAAGCTCGTCAGCAGAGGGAAACATGAGGCGCCCTCTGGGTGTGGACACAGACTAAGCCAGCAGATGACATGATCCCGCCTAAAACCATCACGGACTCTGGAAACCAACTGGACACATCTGGCAACTCGCTCCAGACTCTGGGACCTTAATGGTGTGCTGGATAATTGACAAGTCAGCAATCTGCCCATGATTATGCACACCATAACTTTTCATAACATTCCCTGAAGAAATGTTATGGTGTGCATCCTTTTTTTACTCTTGCAGCCATTTCTCCTACGCTGAATCTTACGTTTTTTTTTACTTGGCTATAAGCCATAATTGTCAGTTACCAGCAACAAAACTGTTTAGGAGTTTCCCTCTTATGTTAATTAGTGAACCCCCCCCCCCAATGTTTAAGTTTAGTGTAAGTGGGACATTAAGGTAGCCTCGTGAGACCATCCTGATCTCGCGAGCTTTCAAGGTTTCACTCGCAGATCAGTCTGGCTACTCTCCGTTAAAGAAAATTTGGAGCCGTTCACCAAACGAACGTCCAATCAGCGTTGGCTTTGAGGCGGGTTGAGGTGTGACGCAACGGGAAGTGCGACAGTTCAGTCTAAAGAACGTGGCGGCTTCAGCCGATGAAACTAGCGTTAGCGTAGCTATCGAGCAAGTTTTATCGGAATTACAGAGTATTTCTCTGCTGAGCTAATGAGCCTTTACCTGCAGCAGCAAGAGTAGCTTGGCTTGTGTTTTCGTCGTCGCTCACACGAAGCATGTTGACGATTACGTCATATGCTTCGTTGATCTGATTGGTTTATTTGGCCCGTCTATCACCAACATAGTCCAATCAGCTAACCAGTATTTTCGCCCCTTCCCAAAATTACTTCAACGGAAGGTTTTCAGATGGATATGTGAAGCAAATCCATCTGACGGAGTCAGGTTAACATTAAGGGTGGTGAAATGTCTACTGTCACGTTTCAGGTGGAAAGGAGAACGTCTCCCTGGCAGAAGCGCTGAATCAAGCCCGTCTGCCCATCATCGACTTCAAAACCTGTCGGCAGAAGAAGTTCTGGGGTGACCGCGTCCGGGACTCCATGATCTGCGCCGGGTTCAGGGACACCGAGGACCCCCCCGCCGCATGTCAGGTACGGGCCCGCCGGCCGTTTAGGGCAGCTTTTACGTCAGTCGGACCGAGTCTCCTCTTCCTCTTCGTCTCACGGCTCGTCTTTGGTCTCAGGGCGACTCCGGCGGTCCGCTGCTCTGCCAGCTGGGCCGCGACCGCTGGGAGGTGCACGGCGTGGTGAGCTTCGGCCCCATCGGCTGCACCGTGGAGAACAAGCCCAGCGTCTTCACCCGCACCTCCACCTACATCCCCTGGATCGAGGCGACCCGCATCAGGGACTTCTTCCTGCACTGAGGCGGCGCCGACAAACGCGACCTCCTCTTTATTAAACCTTCTTACTTAAGTCTCGTAGCTTCAGATTGTGCCTGTTCCTCAACATAAACCACACTTCACAATGTAAACACCGGCATTCAGAGGTTGCTTTCTGCAATAAAAGTGATGAGCAGATAGTTGTGAACTTTCAGTTTTTTTGCCGCTTTATTTCAGCTTATCAAACAGCGGATTTGATGGAGAAACACGAACAGTAAGCAGTTCCAGTACAGCTCCACGGTGATCGCCTCTCTCACGGAAGCCGAAACCACTGACAATATTTGTTTCAATAAATACAAGTTGGTAAAAGTCTCTCAGTCTGAAGACAACTTGTCTGGACCACACACCAGGTGTCGTCCTATGAACTGACACTTTCTCAACCTAGCATCACCGGAGGCAGACGACTCATCCGAAAGCAATAAAACTAAGCGCCAGGGTGTCACATCACACCCTCGCTGATGAACTTTTCTCTCATAATTCCCAGTATGCTTGTGGGTGAATGACAGGAGGCGGGAAAACGACACGGGATTTGACCAGAGTCTAACTAGTTGTGGTTAAAGGGGCGGGGTCCTCCAGATATTTGGACCTGGTGACGACGTAGCGTCTCCAGCGTGGCGGACGTCAGTAGAGCCGGGTGGAGGAGGACGAGGAAGAGCCGGTGAGATGCTCCCAGTTGTTGTAGAGAGCGTAGGCGCCGGATACGGCTAAGCCAACCAGACCTCCGCGGGCCGCGCTCCGTAATCCTCCTGAGAAAACGAACAGAGCCGTCAGCATCTCTGAAAACGATCGTTAGACATAATATTAGGTGTTTAGTAGAAAGGACTTAACCCCAGGATGGGAACTCTGAGTAATTTGCTCTGTTTGAGCTGTAGAGGCTTTCCAAAGACAACAAAATAATCTGCATAATTATTACCCAGTTATATGAATGTTACAACACGCCCAACAAGGCGTTTACACCGCATATATAACCATATTGTCTTATTGGTACCCTGCTCTGGCTTTCTATTGAAACGGTGAATAATAACTTAATCTTTTATTGAAGAAAAAGCAAAACAAAAACGAATCATAGTTTTTAATAACAGGAAAACCTTTGTTGTACAATTATCAGCACCCTGACAAGCCCTTTAAAATGCATGTAAATGAAATATTTTTATAAATTGAAGTTTTTTTAAAAAAAAATTTTTTTTTTCACAGAGAAGAAATGTGACCTAACAAAGCTAGTTTCTCTTCAAAATGAGAAAGACAAGAGAACATGCTGTTCAAAAGCAAATGCACTAAATGAAAAAAAGCATCAACTCTGTTATTTAAATATTGGCACTGGGTAAACATTGGCTGTGTAAAACTCAAAAAAATGCCTTTATCATAATCTGAAAATCTTAATTTGTATAATTCTGGATAAATAAATAATTGCCTGACAAGAATTGTATATTAGGAACGTTTTGCACACGTTTATGAAAACTTTCATTTGGCTTTGAATTTAATCAAGAAAAACTACATAATAGGGCTCTTTATATATATAAAAAAAGCATATTGATAAAATAGAAATCATACTGATCGATATCGATCATTATCAACAAATTTAAAACATATTTAAGTGCAGCCCTGGACATTTTATGCTGTTGCCTAGCAACATATAAACACTGAATTCAAACTCAACCCTTTGTTCAACAAACTTTTTACCAAAACTGCAAGTATTTAAAAAAAATAAAAAGAACGCGTGCTCTCTGAACTCTATGAAGGGGGCGGAGCTTGGTGACGGAGCATTCCTGGGTCTGCGTTTGTGATTGGTTGGGAGGATGAAACATAAACCTACATGATAGGCTAGAATGTAAAAGGAAGGAAAACTGTTCTGTTGAACTTTTTATTGACCCTTTTTATTCTATCATCGATATACATGTATCGATCAATATATTGCTATTGAGTTATCGTTCAAGAACCGCTGTTATATCTTTGTTCTAGTTTAGACCGACCGAGGAAAATAGGTACAAACAAAATATAAAATGCTAAATGTTTAGCATTTTGTTTGTACCTTTTTTCCTCGGTCGGTTTAAAGAGTGATCCTTGGTGGCCTAGAAGAGAAACCCTACCGCTGGATTTGAAGAGCATCCCTGTTAACGTGCCGGCAGCCACCGTGTTGATGTCGTCTTCTGCCCCTCTGGCCTTCTCTATTGCCACCCCAAAGGCACTATACAGCAGGGCTGCAGAGATATTGGAAAACACCAGAGTTTTAAAGACAAGCCTTTACATGAGCGATTCTTTTTAATTATTTTTAAATCTTAAACTTCTTCAGCTTGGCGCGGTTAAAGGTTTCGTTCTGATCTTACCGACAGAGCCCAGAGAGTTGGCCCATGAAGCCCCCTGCCGGGTCACCATGTTCAGAATCCTGGTGAAGAGAAAGCAAAAATACATTTAGAGGGAAAATGACTCAAGAGGAAAAAGAAAACATAATTCTTTGCAACAGTATTCACACCCGTGAAACTTTTCAGCATGTTATCATGTCAGGGCGTTTTCACACCAATAGTTTGTTTATTTTGGTCCGAATCACTGGATTATCTGAGAAACACGCCGAATGATTTAAGAAGATGTGTCGTAAGTTGTACGGAGCTTTTTAGGTTTGCAATGCATTCTGCATCCCAGAATGCATTGCAAACCCTGCTACAGCAATGCGTTTGGCTCAAGCTTACAGCGTCAACCTGCTAGCTGTGCTGGATCACATTCACACCACAAACTGACCGGGTACGGGATGTGGACTTAATATTTGGTGGTATTAACTGTTTTTTATGGCCATTTTCACCATTATAAAGTATTTACCGCTTATTTTTTGCATTTTCTTAGCACTGTATGGCTGTGACTGCATATCGCCGCAGTGAAAGCCCCACAAACACAGCTCTTAAAAAACACATCCTTTTGAAATTAGGCTATTTTAGGACATTGGTTACATGAAGAAGTAGTATTTTAATCATTAAGCTGCACACCGTTACACGGCATTTAATCATAATCCACTTTACTGATGGTAATATCAGTAAAGTGGTAATAGTGATAATATCAATTTTAGGGTTTTTCCTGCTATTATTAATTATTATTTATCATAAATCGAGAATTCTTATCACAATAAACTGTGTAAGCACGGTTGTTTTAGTCCACACCCTAGTGTGATTGCTATGTTAACATCTAAACCAACCAGAGTTAGTTTTAAACAGGATAAACCGCTCTGGTGTGAAAACACCCTGACAACCACAAACTACTTTGCATTAAATTAAGATTTTATGTGATGAACTGACAAAAACAATTAAATGGAAGGGAAAGGACAGATTGATATTCATTTCTTTCACAAAACATAAAATCTGAAAAGTGTGGCGTGCATGTGCATTCCACCCTAACGCAGCGAATGACCTTCAGAAGTCACATTATACGTTTCATAAGAGATTCGCCTTTAGGGTGGGAGAATCTGCCCATGACACAACTATTAGTTCTGACCTCCACAAATCTCGCTTTTATGGTAAAGTAGAAGAAACTGATCATCAAAACAAAGCCAGTTAGAAGTCTTGTCTGCAGTTTGTCACCAGCGAGGACTAGTCTAAACAGAGCTAAAAATATGACCAATTGAAAAGCATGTGTCATTTTCCTTCCACTTCACCATTATCCACCACTTTGTGCTGGACTAGCTTATCAAATCATTGTACAATCCAAGGGAGTTTTGGTTGAAATGTTAAAAAAATAAATAAAAATCATTCAGAGGGTGTGAATACTTTAGTAAGGCACTGTATTTGATCAAATTTACAACATCCATGCTTACTGTACGTTGCGAGGTTTGGACCACGCCATGTCCCTCGTCTCCTTCAAGCCCATCCTCAGACCGTTTAAAGCTCCCAGTGTAGCGCCTGTGTCAGAGGCAAGACATTAGCCAAGGAAAGGAAGAGCACGATGACCCAAGCAGCAATTCTGAGCATAATATTCCCAAGTATTACTTCTGCTAATCCTGCAAAAGGAATTTACAGACTTGAGCCGGAATTCGTTCCCACTTAACCCGAGAAGTTTAACGGTGTGTGGCAACACATCTCAACAAGTCTGGTTCTCAGGTTTTATTTCTGTAGCTTTTTTGCTGCGTAAGGAACACGTAATAGGATCAGAGGAAGACTGCTTAATATTCTGTGCTATGGCCAGTTTTAAAGCAACGATAATTAAGGTAACAACAATTAAAAGATACACTGTGACAACTGTAACAGTCACCATTGCACGATAAACAACAGAGTTTCAAATCTTTAAAAGTCACTTGTGTATTTTATTCCGTGGCTGTGAGTTGGCTTCACAGATATTAGGATTTTTTTTTTTTTTATGGTACATGCCAAACACGCTCCGTTTTGGTGACGAAATACTTGAATTTTAGACTCATCTATCCAAATAACATCATTCTACAAGTCTTTGTCTTCTGTCAACCTGCCAATCTTCAGTCTGGTGTTCAAGTTTTTCTGAGGGGGCAAAAGGTTTCCTTCGCTGTCAGTTCCACTTGAGCATTCTCTTTCTGATTGAACATACGTACGCCTCGGCATCAATAGTAGCAAAAATCTGCTGCAGGTCCCATGAGCAGATGACATTTTAGTGTCTTTTGGAGATTTAATTTAACATCTTGGTAAATTAAATCTCATTTAATGAGATCCTAAATGAAAAAAAAAACAAAAACAAAAAAAACAGACCTGGGCACGTTGGCTTTTGTTTTAAATTTCCTCCGCATGTGGATCGTTTTCTGTAAAGCGAAACAGCTTTTTCCCTCTCCATTTATTTTTTACATCTCTGAGAATCCCTTACCAGACCCATCAAAGCTGCTTCCTGCTTTCTGAAAAAGCCTCTGACCTTACTTCAGTTGGCGTTAACTCTCACTTCAACCGTTAGGAGGAACAAGAAAGTAACTTTCAGAGGTTTAAACAGGGCAATCCTCCATCAAAACGCAGAGCAATGATGTTCATCCAATGTACTTTTTAAGCACGGAAGCGCCCTAAATTATTCCTTGGCAGAAAAGTCTATCTTAATTTGAGGATTTTAGTATCATTTTATCAGAAGAATAACGTAATGTAAAAAAAATGTAATATATGAATTCGAATTTATTTGTAATTTTAAGGGGATCTTAAAAAAAACAACTTTTTTTTTTTTTGGCCTACGCATTTGATCTTCAGTTAAAAGTGCTTTGAATGCTCTTAAGGATGAAATGCCAAGACCCTCCTCAAAAAGCTGACAACCCCGGTGTTCCTCACCAGTCATGCATGAGCCCCCAATGGTGAAGAAAGCCAGTTCAAATCTGCCTCTTATCTTGTTGGCCCCTGTTGGTAAAATGAACTCATCTGTGTCCTGCAACACAACCATTTCAGATTAGCACAGACAGGTGGGAAGAAAAAGACCACAAACATACTTTCATTTTGTTTAGTAAGTGAGATCAGGTCTACCTGAACCAGGTAACGGGGATCGACGTTGAGGTAAGGAGAGAGAGGACTCATTCCTGTCACTGGAATACAGAAACCACATGTTGCGAGTGTTTTTTAGAGGGGTTTAAAGGCCATCTGCAACAGCCAGCATGTGAGCTGTGTGACAGCAGCTAGCATTGCAACAACTAGCATCACAGCATACTTACGGGGGACACCGGCGAGCTCTGTGTTGGAGTATTCGGGGGCACCCCCGCCGAAAAGACCCCCGAGGCCCCCTTTGAATCCCCCCGAACCCTGCGAGTTGTTGTCCATGGCCGCAGACCCCTCCTGGAAAAATCAGACTGGAGCCTGGAGACTAGAAGAAGCTAGCCGAGCCGAGCTAACCTTAGCGAGCGATGTCGTAACAACTCAACGTAAACGGCGAACTTCGTAAAAACGTTCCGCTGGATTTCACCAACAGCAGCAAGTAATTCCCAAACCGGGAGTAATATGTACTCCGATTTAATATTAACCGCAAAATCGCCTTTTTTTTTAAACAGGATACACTACTGAGCTTCCTTAGTGAACAAGTATCTCTGACCTCCAGCAGCACGCTCTGCCGTAAAGCGATCACCGGTAAACGAACTGTTACGTCAGCAACTAATAATGTCTTCAAACTTAACATTTAAGCTCCTATTCCTAGAAAAAAGAGTATTTAAATAGTTTACGTATTTGTTGAATATTAAAGATTGTGGTATATTTATTAAAAAAATATATATAACATCACTAACGCCACAAACAGTTTTACGACAGCTCTCACATTTTTGTTGAGTTTCGTTGTAGAAATGATACGATGGGGCGTCCGCCATATTGTGAGTGGCAAGTTTATCTTGACTATGCTTTGAACCGGGCAACAAGCACTAAAATAAACAATACCTTCAAATTAAAACGAGAAAGAATAATCAGTATAAAATTGCATCCTTAAAACAGCCATACGATTTATTTGATTTACCTAAAAAATAACAATTAACTATGTTTAATAAAATTCCGAATAAACAGTACATTTAATCTATTGTTTTGACAAAAAATATTTTTCTAAATGGTTGTTGGGAAATCCTTATTATTGTTACTATTAACATTATTGTTGTTGTTGTAATCCAAAATAATTGATTAGTTGTGAACCCTTATTTATGATTTGACATGTATTAACCTTGCCTGCAACCTGAATTCTCGTGGTATTTATGCATTCACAAACACACAATAATGTGCATAAATAAACTAAGAGTGCTACACATTATCAGTCTGGTTTGCCAGGCTAGACATGTATGGCAATTTCTAATAGTAAGATATTGTGTCATAATGAAAAAAAAAAAAAAATACACGGTCTTATACTTACTTGATTAGGATATACCGGTGACAGCCAATAACGACAATGATGATAATTAAGAATAATCATCCTCATTTGTCATTGCAACTTTGCACATTATCTGCCCTCTGCATTTAACCAATCCCCACTGTGCAGCGCCTGGGAAGCATTCTCTGGCTAAAGGTCTTGCTCAGGGACCAAGAGTAGAAGTCTGTGGGATTCAAACTGGGAAACTAGTAGCCTTTCCAGGGTGCAGGCGCCCTGCTCTAAAAATCAGATCACCACTCCAAGTCATGATTATACAGTATTTAATAATTATGAATTAGATTTATGAGATGGAATCTTATTTAAAAAAAAAAAAAAAAAAAAAAAAGGAGACAGAATCCAGTAAACATTAAATAGTCTTGCCATTTCAAAATGAGACAGAATTTGATAGTTAGGAGATAGTCTTCATTTGGAGAAATGTTTGAGATGCTGCACTTGGGTTTTCATCCTAGATATTATTATTAATATATGTGTTATATGCGTTATGATTATCATTGCTGCTATTTGTTATTATTTCAATACAGTTACAGAAACAGTTACAAAAATGATAAAAACACCTAGGAACTTAAAAGATGCATGTTTCTAAAAAAAATAAAATAAAATACAAATTTCAATCAAATTTCAATCAATGCAACAACAAAAAAAAAAAGCATAGTCAAATTGGATCTTATCATTTTTTTTATTATTATTATTATTTTAAATGCGCCTTTGTGGAAATTAAACCATTCAAAAGTCTTAGGAGACATTTCCCACGGGGTGTTATACTCTCATTTATTTGTGGACTTATCCTCACCTGTCACAGCTTGTATACGCATCTTGAAAGCAGCTGTAGTTCTTCACATGCTACACAGGGAAGCAGCAGAGAGCCAGAAGCCCAGATGAGATCAGAAACATTCTGAAAGAAATTGTTTATCCTGGTCCTCCTCTGCCTTCTTTCTAATTAGGCCTGATTTGATTAACTGTTCAGTGTGGTCCAGGACATGCAGATACAAGTAAAAACAGCGTGACATTGCCAGTAATTGAGGTAGAGAGGCTGAATTGGCTTGAAGACAACTTCCGTCTGATCTATCCATCTCAGGCCTTGACCAGCTTGTTACCTTCTGCACCTTTCTAGTGCAACCCCGGGTCAGAACCTCCTTCTTGCATGAACCCGCAGCTCTGCCCCAGCAGCCATCTGCTGCCGGTCAAAGGGACAGAAACTCTGAAGGAATGTAGTGTGTTGAATTTCACAAATAACAGAGCGTCTTATTTGGATGCTGCCATTGTGTGTGTGTGTGTGTGTGTGTGTGTGTATATAGAAGGGGCCAAGCGAAGCGATGAAGTTTGCCATTGTCGCCCAGTGTGGGTGTTTTCAGACTCTCAGGCATGATGTGTGAGTTAGTGTTCTGTGTTACTGCCCAGTGTGCCCACTGTCTTTCCCACAATGCCCCATTCAGCTGTGGGCCTCTCTCTCTCTCTGCTCTCAGACTGAGCTGCCACACATTTTCGTGCTTCTGGCTAATCATCATCGTTGGGATACAAACCACTTTTTTTTTTACTTGTTGGATGAAATAGCTGTGATGTCATCTTTGTTATCTTTTTAAGGAACTTTTCATCCTCTCCTTCCTTGCTTCCTATTTTGTCTCTCTCTCTCTCACTCCCTTGCGCTCCCTCTCTCTCTCTCTCTTTCATTCTGTCTCTCTGAGCTCCCCAACACAAAAGACAGAGAGGCCACGACAGGACCCCAGTGTAAGCTGGTTGACAAGGAGACAGTGTTGGGTCTTTAAAGTGCCTCCGAGGGGTGTGTGGTGTTAGGGGGAGTTGGCCTTATTTACATGGGAAAAGGACAAGGGAGAGAAAGGAGAGAAAGACGGGTTTGAAATACAACTTTTGAGCAGCTTACAGGACTAAAATCACTCCTCCTCCGCAAAAGTCATCAAATATTTACCAGCCAGAAGAAATCTGGAGCTGTTCGTTATGTAAATGCATACAGAGCTGAGAAAATGTTGCTGTCCGCTTACAGGTTTCTTATGTTGTTGTTTTTTTTGCATTTTTTTTTTTTTTTTGGTCATGCTTAAATCTTTTAGAACATCTAGCAACTTTATATACCACCAAAGATAGCCAGAGCAGGTAGCTGTGATAAACCAAAATGTATTGGTAAGGTGAGTTTAGTTTCAGTGGCCACACCCAAGCCTGATAAATGTCTGATCTGTAGAACCAAGAAATCGCCTAAATGACTGATACAAAGCTTTTTTTTTCTAAGGCTTTGGGGCTGCAGTGAACCACGGTTAGAGCGGTTCTCCATGAACGGAGATGACATGCAACAGCCGTGAACCTTCCCAGGAGTGAACACGTTGACAATACTGCCCAAGAAGCCCAGAGACAACTCATCCATGAGTCAGGTTGCTTACAGGAAGAGGAGCACAGAGGTCGGTCTCACATTTGCCAGGCTTTTCACGATCCCAAAAGCTCATGAAAATATTCTGTAGTTAAAAAAGTTAAGCTTTTTGCATTTGATGGGGGGAAGAAACATCATGAGGACGGTCAAACATGGCATTGGTCCGAAACTGCTGTGCTTCGTTTGGACCTTGATGGCGCACTTTAATTGATGGAACTGTGAATTCTGCTCTTTACAAGAAAATCCCATAGGAGAATGTTTGTGACCTTAAGCTGAACCATACTGTGTTTTATGCAGCCGGACAAGGATCTGAAGCAAACCGGCATGTCCAAAGGTTGGACAAGTGGCCTAATCAAAGGCTGGAGTGAAATCCAATTGAGATGCCATGGCATGTTCTTAAACAAACCATGCATGGTATAAATTCCTGCCTTCAGTGTAACTGGAATAAAACAAATCTGCACAGACTCATTGGCGGTTATCACAATCACTTGATGGCAGTTGCTGCCACCATGGGTGGTACAACCGGGCCAATCGGTTTTTCACATTGAGCCCAGTTGGTTTGGGTAGCCTTTCCTCCTTTATAAACTGGATTGTTGTAAATACTTTTGGTTTTGTATTTCTTCTGATTGGAGCATGATGTGATGCTTTTTACGTTTTTTTTTTCCAGTCTACTCCATGTTTTTCAGACAGGCTAAGTTTTGGCCATTTCCCACTTCTACAGGTGTGCCAGGTGTAGTTGGTGAAACTGAAATCAGCTTTCCAGAGAAATCGTTAATCACAGGTAAATTATGAATAAAAAAAAGCGTAATGATTAATAATCCGGCATGGGGTTGATTTAGATTTCCCCTAAATAATAATTATTAAAAAAAGAATCCTAATTTAAAAAAAAAATGCTTCTTGTATTTACTACAGTTGTCGTCTGATATTGAAATTAGGTTTTTACACATGTGTGACAAACAAGCCAAAACATAAGAAATCTGTGTGTTTGTCACACACACAGACAACGCACACAATCGCACTCTAATTGTGAGCTGTGAGAGCTGTGAGAGCTGTGGGAGCTGTGGGAGCTGTGGGAGCGCTGGGCCCCCGGTGCTGGCCGTGGTGAGAGCTGACTGCAGAATACATTACCAGCTGCTTTAAGAGGGTCTCGTTCCAGGAGAACAGGGGGATGAAAAACAGCACAAAACTGGAGAGAAAACAGGAAAAGCAAAGACAAGAGTACACACACACACACACACACACACATCCCAACACTCATGCAGCCCCCACCCATTTTAATCCACACACACACACTTTTATACCCCCACCCCTCTTCTCCCCTCTCCCCTATCTCCACTCGTGCTTCTTCCTGTCCAGGGGATTGTCAGCAGTGGTCACATTATGTCCTTTCACTGTCCGTGATCAGGGGGTTGGGGTTGCAGCCGCAGAGCAGGCTCAACTCCAAACATGAAGTTCAATATCAAACCCACCCTCCCACCCCTTCCCCTCTCCTACTCCCCAACTTTACAATGAAAGCAGGAAGGGCAGGGAGAGGACGAATGAGCCACCCACCGCTGCATTCACCACTGAAAACCCCCCACGTGATTCTCCCTTTTTTTTTTTTTTGTGCGTGTGAAACTTTTACATAAGGCTTTTAAAAGGGAGTTTTCGCTTTCAAACTCAAAAGCCTAAGGGTTTAATTGCGCAAAACAAATGCGTTAAAAGACGAGCTAAAGCAAATGTAAGCCACCGAGACACGAGTAGAGTGTTGGAGCTCAGCTTTTTTTTTTCTCCCCGAGACTTTAGGGACAGGCTGCGATCCTGTCTAATATTTACTTTTGCAGATGTTCGAGGGCGAGCTTGCACAATCAATTTTCCTTCAATTCCCCGGTCAGCTCGGCCTTCAAACCTGCAGCCCCCCCCCCCTCCTCTTTTTTTCCCCTTCTCTTAAACATGTGCATGCCTGCGAGAAACCATGGTGAGCTGGGTGTTTTCTTCTCTCTTATTACCCACTTGGATGTGTGTGTGTGATGTCCACTTGAATTAAACAGGAAGAAAAAAAAAACACACACACAGAAAAGGAGAAGTGGGAAAAAAGACAGTTTTGGCCTTTTCCCTGCATTTTGGCTAAAGCGTCCACTTGGTTTTTAATTACTTGTTTTTTTTTTAATCCTGTGTATCTAAGGAGAGTTTTGGCGATTAGTATGCAGAAAGGAAGCTGTTTTGCATAATTAAGTGCTACAGAGAAGAAGCAACAAAGTTTGTTAGTTTTACATCTAGGAGTTTAATAGTGAACAAAGAGTTATTCCTCAGATAAAAGTTAAAAGATCATCATTCAGCACGTTTTTTTTTTCTCCATCTTCTTAGACACACTTTTTATTCTTTTAAAAGGAGGCAGAGACAGATACCATTAAAGTGGTTAATAATCACAGAAGTGGCAACAGTTAGTAACCTACACTTGGCACCAAAGAGTAGATTAATGTTGTACTACACTGTTAATTGTCACACTTGTCGTCGTATATACAAAAAAAAGGCACAAAAGGCAAGCAATGCTGATCTCGAAGGCTCGAAAAAGTTAAAACAGAGAACTCCAGTTTATCAGGACATGAAGGCTACTGATAACACGTGAAGGGTAGTTGACCTAAAACCGATTCTTTCTCCATAATAAGGCATAATGTCTCTTATCTGAAAATGTCATTTAATTTGTTTTTTTTTTGTGGCGTACAAAATAGAATATAAAAATACAATATAAACTTGTTACAGAAGTTATGACTGCATGGTTTTCTTTCATATGAAGGCATCACTTGGTTTGTATGTATGAAAGCTAAACCGTGCTTTTTGACACAAGGCAGATACACATGCAATACAACAAGAAGAAGAAACAACCAACACAATAAAACAAAGATAAAATATAACACTGTTCTTGTTTTAAAGATGCTTTTTAGTTGCTGCATCGTCCCTCCAACTCATACTTAAAAACGCAGACAAAAGTACTGGCACCCCTATTTATTCGTATGTAAAAAAGTCTTTAAATAAAGTCATCTTTTATTGTAGCAGCATGATTTCTGACTGAAACGTTTAGAAAACCCCACCCTTTACTTTTAGTATATTTATTCAGTGGGAAAAAACTCTAAAAATGCTATAAGTGTTTCCCCCACCTAATTATTCCTCCTAAACAAATGTAACCAAAGCATTATTTTTTCTGCACGTGTACTATAATTTCTAAATTGAAATAATCCAGAATTTTATGTTTTCTTAGGGTACAAATCCGATGCGACTCAAACTAATTCCTCTTCAAAATGGGAGAGAAATGAGAAAATAGCTTTCAAATGATGAGCAATTTTGGGGTTTACCAAGTCTCCATAAAAATATTGCATCTACGTGCAAACTGGTTGTTTGGGAGACATTGCCGAAAAATGGCTCTTCTGTCCAACCATTACAAAACATAAATGAGGGAGACATTAAGTCGAAATGTGTGCCGTGATCAGATGACCCTAAGAACAAACCTGGAGCAGCAAACATGTTAGGTGGGTTTAGTGTCATACAAGGACGTGGGAAAGTACCGCATGCCCACTAATACATACGGCGGAGGATCTGAGATGCTCTGTAAAGTGTCTTATAATGTGCTTTGAGACGACATTATACTAATTAACTGAACTGGAGTAAACTGAGTACAAGGCATAATCAACAATTTAAAAGTTCAGGGCATTTTAAATAATCCTGCCAGAAAACTGAGAGTGGGTCATCACTTGGTCTTGCAGCAGTATAACGATCTAAAACATGTGGCCAGATCAACACACTGACCCACGGAAGAAGAAGTGCACCAGAAGAAGAAGTATTTGTGGCACCACTAAGTCTGTCATAAAAATCTGTGATTACATTTTTTCCCCCTGAATAAACGTATTCTAAATAAATGATGGGATGTTCAAAAATATTCACTGTTATTATGATGCTGCAATAAAAGTCGCTGTATTTAAGGTGTATTTCCATTTTGCTACAAGGGGTGCAAACAAACTTGTACGCATCCATAATTTGGCACAAATAAGGGGCACTAAAAAAATGCTAATTCAGTCAGAGACACCATTCCCTGCTGCCCTAACTCATCAAAAGGAACCCCCAGTGATACAATTTGTGGCTGGGCACAGAGGTAGTATGGGGGGCCAAAAGTGGCTAAATCAGATTATTATATAGATTGCTAAAGAACTGTGATCATTTCAATAGAATTGGAAATAATTGCATTAGGTAAATTTATAGAGTAAATATATAAATGATTTTGTAACAAAGCAAATATGTCAATAATTTAACACAAAATCAAATCACATTAGTAATTAAAATGAACATTCTTAATGGGATAATCAAATATAATAAGTTTTCTCTATTTAAGTAATTTATTTTTCTTGTATTACATGTCATCACAATTGTGGATTGTGAAGTAGCCGCTAAAATCTGATTGGCTAATCTTCACAGCAGCACAACCCACTGCCTTTATAAGTGAGGCTGTCAGATAACATAACACCTGGATGTGCTGCAGCACATGGCTATGAATTATTTAGGTTAAAATTGTGAATTTACTACACGTGATTATAACGTAACAAATTAAAATTTCAAGAAATGATTTCCAATTCTATAGTATTCATGATTATTTTTTCATTTATTTGATTTAGAATGTTATTAAAATGATCACATGTATAATTGGACTCAAATAATTTATTCGTTTTTAACTTATTGCTTTATAAGATTCATGGCGTTTTTGGCCCTCTATATAGTGTCCTGACGTTTGAATTGAAGACAAAAAAATTCATTTACGGGTAACATTGTTCCTTCGCTTGCAATAAAGGCACTGTTGTTCAAGCTCATACAATACTGTAGTGTGAAAAAGGGCCAAGGCATCATTGTGAAAGGGAAAAAAGGAAAGCAATTTTCCTTTGAGTGTGTGTGTGTGTGTCTGCAACACAGGATCTGGCATTTAGGATTCCAGTTAATACTTTTTTTTTACTCAGGCACCTGTCACTTTATGGTGTAAAAGGTTCTGTGCTGGCATTTTTCTTTCTTGAATGATGGCTTTTTTAGTGTCAAGATGAAGCTGGGTATTTTTGTTGTTGTTAATATATGCATGTTTTAACACCATTTACAAATGTTACATTGCATGTAAATGCACTCACTGATGGGAAAAAAAAAATCTATAAAATCTTAACATATGTTCCACAGTCTAGTGTTTATGGAGGGTTCTTTTGCGCTGATGAGTAACACCAGTATCAGTATAGTTACCATGTTATTAATAGTCATTATTGCATGGCATGGCAGCTCAGAGAGACCGGAATAAGTTTAGAAAGCCTGTCTCCAGTTTGGTGCCCACTCCCTTTGCAAAGTCAAACAGCTGTCACAGATTGTAATTTTGGATATTCAGAGAAGATTTTATGACTGGCTTTGGGATTTTAGAGAGGAAGGCACGTTTGGTAAAACGATGGGCGTTGTGAAGGGGGTTTGGGGTGGGGTCCTGAAGTTTATTCCCGGGATCGCTGTCATCTGGTTGGCCGGTTTAGACAGAGGCAGCAGCAGCAGCCGGCTTGTTCCCAATGTTCTGGTCTCTTGTTGGCTGAGCCGCGGGCCAATGAGCGCGCCAGCAGGCAGAGATGGGTGGGTCATCAGTGGGCGGAAAGGTCAGAAGGTCAAGGGGTGGGGCAAAAGGGGGCGGGGTCATGGGTTAGTTGCCGTGGCAGCTAGAGTTAGACGGACAGAGACGGACAGACGAGGAAAGGAAACAAAAAAGGGCACATAAAAGGGGGGGACATAAAAAGAAAAAAAGATAGAAGAGAGATTAGTGTCAGCTAGTGGCGTCGGGATGACAACAAGGCAGATCTAGTGCAGTCCGCTCAGCATGAGGGTCATTACAAAACGCCTTCATGAGCACCACAGAACCATTCACAAAGACTCGCATCAACCCCGGTGTGTTGACACAAGGAATGGCTGCTTAGAGATGCTCTCGTGTCCTCATGGAGGCAATCCGCAGGGTTTCCTCTCCTGCTGCGAGACTGCTGCTCTAGTGATACTACTCATGCTAGCTGGGCTACGACTAGCACAGACAGACAGTGAAACCATGGACGAGAGAGGGAGGCAGCATGGTTTCATGTGGGTGAGAGAGTGACCTTTATGTCCACAGAGATGTTCGCCAGGCCTTTCACTCACTGACAAGTAGAGTTATTGTTTAGAGCAGCAGGAGTAAGATCTGGATGATTAAGAGTTGTGATTAACTGATTATTGGTTTACAGGTCTATCTCAATAAACTAGAATATCAGTGAAAGAGCAGTTTATTTCAGTTATTTAGTTCAAAAAGTGAAACTCAAATATGGAATAGATTTAACACACACACAGAGTGATATATTTCAACCATTCAGTTAATTTTGATGATTATGGCTTAAGTAAAAAACTCAGAAAGTTATTATATTATGTTATGGCCTACACAATAATGGAGATGACTGCTGACTTAACAGTTGTCAAGCAGACAGTCACTGAGGGTCACATGATTGACTGCTGTATCCAAGTGTATTAATAGAAAGTTTAGTGGAAGGAAAAAAGTATAGGGAATAAAGGCACAAAAGTAATAGGGATAGCCTTGAGGAGATTGTGAACTGCAGCTGGAGTCTGCATGTCAACAGCCAGGACATTGGCCACAACTGCCGCATTCCTGTTGTTAAGCTACACCTGAATCAAATAAAATTTTTTTTTGATGAAAGTCGATTTTGCGTTTCATTTGGAAATCCAGGTCCCAGAGTCTGGATGAACAGTAGAGATGAACCGAATCCAAGATGTTTAAGATCCAATGAGAAGTTCCTGCAAGTCAGTGATTATTTGGCATGTCATCTACTGCTGTTGGTCGACTGTGTTTTACCAAATCCAGAGTCAGTGCAACGGTGACCTGGAAATGTTACTGCGCGTTATGCTTCTCTCTGCTGACAAGACTTATGGAGATGCCAAATCTTTCCAGCAAGATTTGGCACCTGCACGTTCAGCCAAAACAATTATTTGATTTGCCAGCAACCTTGACTGATTCAAACCCTGAGGAGAATCAATGCAGTATTGTCAAGAGGAAGTATTGTTTGTTGGTCTCCCCCAGGGCAGCTGTGGCTACTAACATAGCTCACCACCGTCAAGGTGTGAATGTGTGTCTGAGTGGGTGAATGACTGTAGTGTAGAGCACTTTGGGATCGTCGGACTCGATAAAGTGCTATACAAATACAAGCCATTTACCATTTACCAAGATGAGACTGCTGAGCCGACAATTGAGGTGAATTTAAGGCCGCTATAAAAGCAACCTGGGATTCCTCAGCACCTCAGCAGAACCATAGGCTCATGGCCTCCATGTCACGCTGCACTTATGCACTATTTATGCAAAAGGGAGCCCTCACCATATTCCCACATCCTGTACATTATATGGACTTTTCAGAAGGCTAAAATTTATCTATTTAATTTTTTTTTAATTGGCATTATGCAACATTTCCTTTTTTTTCAGAGGCATAACCACGCCGTCACCTGAAATATATCACTCTGTATGTAATGAATGTATAAAATGTACGAGTTTCAGTTTTTGAACTGAATTACTGAAATAAATGAAATTGTCAGGGAGACTCTAATGTATTGAGATGCACCTCTATGAAGTATTAGAGCAGCACCTACTGCAGTGAAGACAGTGATGAGAGGTTAAGAGATGGCCTTAGAAGGACTTGATGAACAATTTAACAATAAAACAGACTAAACTACAAGAATTGTCAGGCTTTGGTTTGCTTTAGAGATTTGTTTCAATACTCATCTTTATTGCCTTTTAGTGTTTTTTTGTCCATCGTATACAACAAGAGCACAACTGCTCGCACACACACAGAAATTATATATATATATATATATATATATATATATATATATATATATATATATATATATATATATATATATATATATATCATATATATATATATATATATATATATATATATCATATATATATATATATATATATATATATATATATATATATCATATATATATATATATATATATATATATATATAGTAGCTAGCTAATCCATTTCTCCATTTCTATTGCATATAACAGTCTGGAGGCCTGCGAAATCGAGAAGGTCACCTCATCTTAAATACACAGAGAAAAACACTGCCTTCATTGTCACCTTTACGGTGACTAAAACAGTAGTAGCTACACATTTTGAATACAGTTTATATGGAGACACTTTTTCTATAAAAAGCATATCATAAAACAAAACCAAAAAAAAAATTTACAAACTAAAAAAACACTACAGGTATTTCCAAGCGGTCTTATTCCATAAGCTTCATATAAGCACTTAAATCCTTAAAATCCCTATATACACATTTATTTTGCAGCTAAATACATGGTAACAGCACCACTCTGGCTAGGAAATAAATGAAAGATGTAAACAGTCCCAATGATAAAGTCCAGTGGGCGACTGATAAGACCACAAACAACAGTATTTCATACAAAAGAGCTCGTAACACAGACTTCAGTAGTTATCACACGCTGTGTTTTCTCATATTTTACTTTAACCGTCATGTAAGAACTGGGAATTACACAGGATTTAATCCATTATATATATATATCTATATAGAGAGAGATAGATATATATACAAACAAAAACTGTGGAAATCTAGTGGAATGAAGTTTGAGCATAAATAAAAGTTTCCACAGTGTTTTACGTGATCATAAGTAGTACTGAGGAGGAAAAATGTAAAGTTTCCAAAAAAAACAACTCAGAGGAGTCACGAGGGCCAAGTCACATGTTTGGGCCCCGGCCCTGCGAGCCGTCCGGTTTGAGCAAACAGGCGAGCAGCTGTCACCTCCACAATCCCATCACTTATTTCACTTTAGCACTTTCGCCTGGTGCTGTCTCATCTTTTCTTTCTTTTAAGGCATGCCGTATTAAAGACTCATGTAAACTGAAATTGGTCCATCGGTCTGCATGCACACACACTAACACACACATATACACACAGAGTGGCTGGTGAGCTAACTAACCTCTGTCTGTGGTCACTACCCTTTGGTAAGGATGGATTCTCTTGTCGTGGCGTCGTACCTTAGTGGTCATGGCACCTGCTAACAGCCATTGATATTTCCCCCAAAAACAAAACACAGAAGGGTTACTCATCAGAAAGACAACAGGCAGTCCCACCCATGGCACCAATGTCAGTGACACCAGGAATTTACCAAGTGCTCAAGGCTGAGGGTGAAAATAAGTGGAAAACCCCCCCAAAAAACATCTTGCGTCTAAGAGATACAATCTTTTGTTATTTTGTGGTCTTCTGCTCCCTAAAGAAATTAATAATCCAAACTGCTAGTTTTCAACTAAGCCTCGCTAGTAGATTCAAAATCAGCTTTAAGCAAAAGACACGTTGATAGCTCTGCGATCAAAATAAGCTTTTATCATATGTTAAATCGCAAATAGGAGCTCTAAAACATCTACAGGTTCACTAAAAATGTGTTAAAAATTACAAGCAGAAGCTGAATTATTATAAAAAGGTAAGTAGTTGTCACACCAAAATGCTAGTCTGCTAATACAAAAGAGGGAAATTAACAGGAATCTGTCATCCTAAAGTGGATACAAACTGACGTTTTGCTCGGCGGGATAACTATACGCGTTTATGTGGGGTGAATGGTGGTGAAGGGTGTGTGCGTGAGGAAGGAGGAGGGTGGGGGGTCTCTGCAAGCCAGTCCAGGTGTGTGCTAGGAAGGGGTTGCTATCACTTAGCCTTTGGTTGGGAATGCCATACCTGCAAAAACACAGGAAGAAGGGACTGTTAGCCCAGCAATGAGCCTCAGCAGGTTTCTATGTGGAATGTGGATGTATTACAAGAACTGGACATGGCAGCCAATCAGGTGCATGAGGCACACAGGTCAAAAACGTTCAGTTCCCAGTTCGGCAAAGAAACCAGGACCATGACAGAAACGAACACGACAAGGATTTCAGCTTCTAAAGTCGCTACTCTTCGGCGCCCACCACACACTTATCGGCGCCCACAGCAAAGATGTCCAAAAGTTTTAAATTAATTCCTGAAAATTTGAAGAAGAAAAAAATCCCGACCTTTGCTGTGGCAGAATATCTACACAAAGACTCCAGACTGTTGCTTTACAGAAATGCTCGCTTAGTTTGCCAACTTTAATTTCAAAACATTATTACCTTAGTAAGAGTACTGAGCGGGGCTCCTTTAGTTTTCTCGCCATCGCTGCCCGTGTTTCAACAGCAAATAATGCTAAACAATCTGCACTTCTTAATGTAACTGGTGCACTGAAGTAGCCTGATTGATAATGGTTGAATTCATTTTTAGGAACAATAATCGTCTTTATATGGGTATGAATGTATGCGGCGACATCCATCCATACAATCTATTGCAAAAAAAAGATTGCAATGAATTTTCAATGCTTTTTTTTTTTAATCATCGCATCTATCATTATTGCCTGACATACCACAAAATATTGCGTACCTCATAGGTTCCGTTAATTGCGCGGTTCATTTAAGTAATGCCCTACTTGAGTGATTCGTTATATGGAAAATGAGAGGCAAAAGGGAACAGAAGCAACAGAAAGCTTTCATAAAATTTTGTATTAAGTGGAGAGTTCAGCACGAAGCTCAAAAAACCTCAAACGGTACAATTGTGCATAGTTGGAGCAAAGATTATCTATTAAGATGACCTGCTTTAATTGGAGTCCAGTATCCAGTTCTCATAATACATCCATTGACCAGGTATGTGAGTGATAGACTGTTGCTTGGTATGTACCTAATACTCCAGTTGAGTCAATCGGGTATTCCAATATGGAGGGCGTGAGTGTGTAGGGATACTCGTAAGGCGTGTAGATGATTCCAGACTCGGGTCCTTGCTGCACCAGCGCCGGATGTGGATTGCCTCCGGGCATAAGGGCCGAGCTCTGGATCTGACGGATCAGAGGCATGATGGTGGGCGTGGTCACAGGGGCGG
This sequence comes from Fundulus heteroclitus, assembly GCF_011125445.2. Taxonomy (NCBI): domain Eukaryota; kingdom Metazoa; phylum Chordata; class Actinopteri; order Cyprinodontiformes; family Fundulidae; genus Fundulus; species Fundulus heteroclitus. The sequence goes on from NC_046370.1 coordinate 13,899,866, forward strand.
GGTTTCGCAGGGTAGGGGGCAGGACGGGCGCTGGGCCCGTGATGATCCGGGGCGCCTGAGGGGTCGCTAGAGGGAAGGCAGCATTGGCTGCACGGCAAAGCGAACGTACAATAATGCGAGTGTGCGCACACCCACACCGAGAGCACATACAATAGACAGGGAGGAAGAAGAGAACACAAACAGTCTATTTAACAAGACGAACAGAGGCATTGTTCATATATACAGTGGAGTCCTGTACTGAGACTCCTCCTTTGTCACCCACACACCCTCCTTCACATGTTAATTATGAAGTCATGCTTACGTGTCTTGACATTGGCGTCTCTGTAGGTCCCATTGAGAATGGCCAGCTCCATCAGCTGCATTTTCTTCAGGTTGTCCTCCCCCTCAGCCTGCGGCGGCAAGAACCAGAAAAGCACAATCAGATCAGACAACTGCCCCTCAAAGGCAAATGAAAAAAATTTTGTTAGTTGAGTCCGATCGCAAAAGTCTGGAAGTTATGCAGCATGCTACACTTGGGTTGGTTACCGCTATCAAGGGAGACCAAAGTTTCAAAAAGCTCGGGGTTCAAAAGGGCTAAGTTGTTCTTTTTTCATAAGTCCATAAGATGCCAGAGAAAGTCCTGGATAGAGAAACGTTCAGCCGGTCAGCTGGCTGAAAGAAGGCAGCAACATATTTCCCTTGCTTACAAGAAAGACAAAGTTGCCTAATGGTAAATCATAGAGTGAAATCTAAGGGAGCACCACCCATCACTCTTCTTAAGGCCACCCGGGTCAGAAGTAGTTAACCAGGTAGGATTATCTTGATAAGAAACCCAGAAAAGAATGGATAGTATCCGCAATTAGGAAATATACCTCAAAACAGGGTGTTTAGTCCATAAAGGTGGGTCTAAATAAAGTAGAATATCATTCAAAAGTCAATTTATGGGCTGGACAGCTGGTATTACTGTTGCTTTGCAACAAGAAAGTCCTCGGTTTGAATCTCACTTTGGGCTTTTATAGACAAGGGACCAATGGAAGGAGCTTTATTTGCGTTATTCAATTCAAAAAGTTGAACTCATACATTATAGAGATGTATTCGCAAAGACTGATATATTTCAAGTATTAGATTATCGTTCAAGTGTATTAGATTTTTAATAGAATTTCAATATAAGACCAATAAAAAGGGATTTTTGAGACAGAAATATACTGTTATGGCCTACACAATCATGGAAAATACTGCTGAGCTGACAGATGCCTAGCAGACAGTCACAGAAATCCTCCAAAAGGAGCGGAAGACACAAACGTCATTGCTAAACAAGCTGGCTGTTCACAGGGTGCTATTTCCAAAAAGTTGAGTGGAAGGAAAAAGTGTCCTAGAAAAAGGTGAACAAGTTACAAGGATACCCCTGAGAGGATTATGAAGCAAAGCTCATTCAAGAGATTGAAGAAGATTCACATGGAATGGACTACAATGCTGAGAGACACAACAAAGAGATGTATCCAAGAGATGGGCTGCGACTGACTTGTGTTAAGCCACTCCTGAACCACAAACAATGTCAGAAGCATCTTACCTGAATGTACAGAAAAGTGGACTGTTGCTCAGTGGTAAAAAGTCCTGATTTCAGATGAAATTAGCTGTATGATCTGATTTTCAAGTCAAGGTTCCTGGAGTCTGGAGGAAGAGTGAAGAGGTACAGAATCCACGACGCTTGAAGCAAAGTCAGAGATTATTTTGGGAGCCATGTCATCTGATGGTCTAGATCCTCTGTGTTTTATCAAGTCCAAAATCAGTGATGCAGGCTTACTTTAGCTGAAAACCTTTATTACGGACGCTGATTTCATTTTCCAGCGGGACTTGGCATCTTGGCAAGAAGAAGACGAGAGGCAGCACTCCCAACAATGCAGACTAGCTGAAGGCCGATATAATAGCAACCTGAGCTTCCATTAAAGCTCAGCAGAGCCACAGGCGTGCAGTAATTAGTGCAACAAGGAGTCCCAACAATTACCAAGTCTGTAATCAACAGTAAATCGTTACACCTTTAGTAGGCCAACATTTCTGTTTTGCAAATCTGTTGTTTTATTGATTGAATGTAATATTCTAACCTTCTGAGATTTTAAACTCTGGGTTTTATTAAGTATATTTAGTAATTAATCATCAAAATGAACACTTGGAATATATGACTGTGTGTAATGAATCTATATGGATTTCCCCTTTAAAGTGATTTACTGAAAAACAGTTTTTTTTTGAGAAAATTACTATTTCCAGAGAACCAGGTGTATATCCAATCAATCTGTATAAAAACAACCCCAGGATAAGTCTTGAAAGTCAGGAGGCTACAACTCAAACATGCTTAATAAAATTGGACAATAACACATTGAGGAATAGTTGCCTGGTCTAGTGAGTTTCCATTTTAGCTGCGATATCAGATGATTGAGTGAGAATTTGGTGTAAAACAATTAAACATAGGTGGATGGGTCCAACATGCTTTGTGTCAATAGCTCAGGCTGATGATGGTGGTGGTGGTATAATGGTATGGGGGTATTTTCTTGGCACACTCTGAGCCCTTAGTAAGAATTGAGTATGGTTTATATGGCAAAGTCATGCATCAGTACTGTTGCTGACCATGTCTGTCCCTGCTTTACCACAGTGTATCCTTCTCCTGAAGGCTACTTCCAGCAGGATAACACCCCACATGTCACAAAGCTCAAACAATCTTAAACTGGTTCCTTGAACATCGCAAAGACTCTACTCTACTCCAAAGTCCTCCACAGCCAACCAATAAAGAACCTTTTGGACGTGGTGGAAGTGGCGATTGGCATTATGTGCAGCTAAGAAGTTCAGACTTTAGACTTTTATTGACGAGGGGGGAAAGTTGGTTCAGACAGTGCTGTTTAAGGATAAAGACACCCACAATATTACATGACACCTGATGAGGTCCATTTATCAGGTTGATTAGGCAAAATGATTTAGTAAAGCTTATGAGTAAGGGAGTCGGCTGAATGACTGAATGCTTTCAATGGACTGAGAACAAAGGGAAACCCAAATTAACTGTACTTTGCTCTAAGTAGCATGTCCCTCCGATTAGATGGGATGATGACTACTGGCTGTTACTGTATTATCTGTCATTTATTATTGTTTACCTATTATTATTACTATTATCTAAATTAAATGCTCCAAGTCCACTTAACAAGCCCACTCTCTGCAATTCCATTTTCTTCCAAGTCAAAGCTAAGATGGATGGATGTTTAAGTACTTACACATCCATCCATCATCTTCTGTTTGCCCAACACTGGGTTGCAGTGTAGCAGGCCCAAGAAAGAGAACTCCCACACAGATCTCCCTCCCCAGCAACACTCTTCATCTGATTCTGGAAGAAGAGCTATATTCCCTCCGTCAAGTTCTGCATGTGCCCGACCCTTACTCCCAGTGGGACAGGCCCAAATAACTTCCAAAGGGAATTGCCCAGGAGGCATCCTGATCCTGTCCGAACCACCTTAGCTGATTCCTTTCAACGTCGAGGAGCAAGGGCTCTGACTGAGGGCAGGTAAATGGAAGTGTTTTTCAACTCTTTCTCCCATGAACCAGACAGAAGGAGTGCCCACATTACTAGAGATGACTTCCCAGTCCCTTTATCTATCTCCCCTCTATGATGCCATCGCAAGACACGTGGATACTTGAATTATACCACTTGAGGCAGGCAGTGACCCCCAACCTGTAGGGAGCAATCCACCTTTTTCTGCTGGATAACTATGGCCTCAGACTTAGAAGAGTAGACTTCCATGTCATGTTACGCACAAAAATCTCTGAGGAACACTTCTGGGACGTTGTTGAATCTGTGCCAAGAAGGATTAAAGCCGTTCCTAAAGTAAAAAAAAAAAAAAGGGGGTCCGGGCATGTGTAGCAAGCAAAGTAGTCATGCTTGTAGATTACAAATATTAAGGCGTTGTGTAAATAATCTTGATTCTGTGAAACTGAGAATCTCCTCCTAGCACCTAAGGCAAGTCACAAAACAATTCTCGGATCGCCTGAAGCAGAGTTGCCCGGAGCTCGACTCCAGCCACTCCAACCACACAGGGCATATTTAGTGTCAAACAAGCTCGCTTCTTAGCTCCAGTTACAGCCCGGTGAAAAGCTTGACTGATTTACATTCTGAGAGAAAGGTTAGCTGGGTTAAACTAACACATATCATTGACTTTGCTCGCTGCTCATACAGACGCACACATGCGCAAACATGGATTAACAGGTGCTCAGCTCCTGATGGCCTATAGACGCCGAGGGTTGGCTATCCCACGAGGGAACTGGAAGTGACAGCTAATTGTTGCAACAGAAACCCGCCCCGCTGGTCCTTTCAGCCTCTCTGTATTGTCGTGAATAATGAGGAGACGAAAAAGGGAAGGAGTCTTGTGATTACGAAAGATCTGCTTTTCTTCTTGTGAGTTAAACAGGGGGGGATAATGAAGAGTGTGTGTCCCTGTTCTCTGATTTGTCTCCACATCGGCGAATGTGCATGTATGTATGCATGTCGGTAGAGAGGCGTTAGGTGGGCCGGAGAATGTGAGAAATGTTGAGGAGTGCCATCAAAATGTTCTCTGGTGAGGACTCAAGAAAAAAAAAAAAAAAAAAAAGAAAAACCCAAGGAGCAGAAGGAATACTGTAGCCGGTAGTTGGGAACGGAGTGAGTTGTGAACGAGTGAAAGGAGTGATGGAGTGGGGAGAAGGAGTGAACAGACTCTCCATTCATTCCCTCAGCCTTTCAAACAACTCGGGGCTGCCATGGCAACCCCTTTATGCTCGTTCCCTAATTACCCTAACCCCTTACACATACCCTCATACACACAAGGACACACACACTCTTCTTAGACTGACAATCCCCTTCCCCCTTCCATGCATACCAACACAGCAAGCTCTCATCCAGTCATTCAGTGTTTTCCTGCGAAGTTGCGAGTGAAAGTTTGTGCTCCGTGATTTCGGGGACTGGTACTCACAGCGGGCACGAGGAGTTTCTTGACCTCGTTGATGGCTCGCTGGAGCTTGATCTTGGCGCGGTTGTGCGTGTCCTCCACGGTGATCAGGACGTGGAGGTCCTCGCTGAGGTGCTCCCAGTTGGGCTTCCCTCGGTTCATCTCCTCCTTGAAAAGCACACAAACGTTTAAAAAAAAAAAAGCTTGATTTGAATGCGCCACATGAAATCTCGGAACAGGATTTCACTTCTCTTCTTCTTCTTGCTTGGCTCGGTTTTTGGATCGCGCACAAACGGACACACAAAACACCCGAGGTTGTCTAAGGAGGCTTTGGGGAGAGGGTTAGGATTGTACTGATTTCATGAGATGGCCATGTTGTTCCTAAGTAGTTGCACAGGATTGATGTTAGTGGAGGTTCAGAACTCTAATTATTTGTGTATTGCCTCCCAAAACCTTCAATCTACGTAGCATGACAATTCAGTTTATCTTTCACTTGTTCTCTTGGTCAGGATACCAAAAACACAGCAGAAATTAACATTATCCATTTTTGTTTGGATTTGGTGATCTTTTGCACCATTATACTGCTGAAAGTCCCATTGCCAACCCATTTTCTGTTTACTGGTAGATTCAAATGGATTTTTTTTATATATCTGTCCAAGTACATCAAAGAGAACCTTTCCCTCAACTTTAATCAGCAGTGGACATGAAGTGGTCTTCTGCATATTCAAGGTACACCTTGATTGTTTGTTGCCAAAAATGCTGTGTGCTATTCTAATTTGGTAAATGAATGGCTGTATGGATGGATGGATGCTGTATGTTCATCATCCCAATTTATCCAGGCCTACTCCAATGAAATGCCACACTTTTCAGACTTTTAAAGGGCGTGGGAACCCTCCAAACTTTATCTGCTGAGGTGGCACGCTCACTGCCTGTGAAAAACAACAGATGATTTGGCAGATATGTGCCAGAATTAATGATAACTTTTAGTTGAGGCTGTTGGCCAACTGTCCCAGGAAAAGGTCAAGTCACTTTAACTTAATCAAACGCTTAGTATATGAATTTTCATATACTTTGTGGGACTTGTACCCACAGTTTGGAAGCGGCCCACATGATAACTGCAGAAACAGGTTGATTCTGGTTGTTCGCGGACCCAGGTTCGTTTTTTGCTCTTTGGGAAAGGAAGTATATTTACATTCAAAGCAGGGAGGCGAGGATTGGATCACAAATGGTGACTCAAGACAGATGTTGAGACACATTCCAGCGCCAGGTGTGAACCTATGTACTCATAGCTGTCCACTTGTGATTGGATCACTGGAGATGATCAAATCCGCCTCCCTTAACCTCTGAAGATCACTTAATAACACATCACAGCTTGTTCGCGTCATTACCCTACTACCACGCTTGACTTGACACAATGAGTTGCCGCCCCCAACTTCTATGAGATTTATCATCAACTGGAAGATAGTACAGAACGTAAGTGGGTCACAGCAGTCAAATGGAGCCACAGGAACGGCAGAAATTATCAATCTTGTATCTCTGCACGGCCTTCTCGCAAACGGTTTTCACTGTGGCTGTTTTGCCAAGTGAGATGTATCATTCTAAGGAACACTAAAAGTCAACATCTTTTTCTCTTCTGCCCCAGTTGCCTCCCACTGTGTCTCTGTTTTCCTTCCTCTCCGTCTCTGCGTGTTTCTCTGTGTGTCTCCCTCTGAGGGGCGTGCAGGGTAGGGAATGTTCTGGAGAGCAGGAGAGAGAGAGAGAGAGAGAGAGAGAGAGAGAGAGAGAGAGACAGAGACAGAGAAAGAGAGAGAGGGGAGGGAGTGGAGGTGGAGGAGGAGGAGGAGGAATGCTGGACTTGCTCCACCTGCCGTTTGGAAAAGCTTGAGCCGACTCCGTCCAACAGCAGACAGCAGGGGAGAGGAAGGGAGGACAGATGGACCGAACACCAGGACAGGAAAGCAAAACTCAGCCCAGAAAGATAGACACAGGGTCTTGCAAACGTATCCACGTCCCTCTTACATTTTTGCCATGTTACAACCACAAACCTAGCGCCGTTTTATGTGAAAGACCAACTTATGCCACTCCATAATTTTCAGAGTGGAAAGAAAAAATTTTCCGAATAGAAATCTGAAAACCATGATGTGCGTTTGCGTTCATCCCCTCTGAGTCAATAAATACTTTGGAGAAACACTTTTGCTGCATTTACAGCTTTTGGGGGGTATTTCTCTTCCAGCTTTACACTTTATTTGCAAAATAGTTCAAACTCTTACAGATTGGATTGAGACCATCTATGAAGATACATTTTTAAGTGTTACAACAGATCCCCAATGGACATGAGGTGTAAACTTTGATTAGACCAATCTAACATATGGAAATGCTTTGCTCTAACCCCACAAATGCTTGAAACTTGCCTAAAAGGTGACCCTTAAAGTCTAAAGACTTGACTTCAACTTATGATCAAAGACTCGATGCTTCTCTTGAACTTGCGCCTCAAAGAATTAAGAGCTGAATTGGACTTGAGCTAAAAAAGTTTAACTCCTCAAATAAAGTCTTCAATATTGACCCGAACCTCTCAAAGACTAGACTTCACCTGGGCTTGATGCAAAGCACCTGAGACTTGATTTTGACTTGTCCCTCATAAACATGTGACCTTACTTTGACTCAAAGCAAAACACTTGAGATCCGAATTTGACCACATTAGAGACTTGAAACTTGTAAAGGCCTTTCCAATTAAAGACTAAAGACTTTGACTTGGAGGTCCCACTTTAAGACTTGAAGCATGACTTTAGCTTGTCCCTAAAAAAACTTGAAACATCTCCTGGACTTGCTTCTCATAGAGTCATAGCTTGACACCAACTTGCCTCTTACGACTTGAAACGCGACATGGATTGGTCCTTTAAAGACTTTAAACCTGACTTGGATTTGCCTTTCACAGATTAAGACCTAGCTTGAACTTTCCCTTTAAACAACAGACTTGACTTGGACTTGTCAGCTGTGGAGTGTGACCTAGACTTGGGTAAAAAAACTGGGATTTGACTTAGAGTCCAACAAAGACTTGAATTGCCCCTTTTCAATTAGAGGCTTGACTTGGGATAAAAGATAAACGACTGGACTTAAAACGGGATAAAGGATTGTGACTAGAGTTGAAAGATGACTTGGACGTGCCCTTTAAAGATTTGAGACTTGGCTTTCAATGACTGAAATCTTCTTTCTGGGAAGTAATAGATGTAACATTGTTTAAAATCAACAAGTAAGGCCCTGTCCACGTTGTAGCGGACATTACGTAAAATGTAAAAAGATTTTAATCTGTATTTGCACCTCCCATCCAAATAAAAAAATAATATTTTCTGGATAAACTACTGGGACGACCCGGATAACTGAGAATTTGCACGGGCATCTTAGAAACAATTTAGAAAGTGGGATTTTTTATTATTATTTTTGTTATTATTTGGTGTATGCAATTCTTCGGGGGAAATTATTAGCCTAGCACTGCCTTTGGCAATTCTCAGGATCTTCTTCGTTGCAATTATCACGTCGGTAATACAAACAATTTTTCCACCTGCTGATGAGGCATATGTATTATAACGTTCTAGATTAAGATTTTTGGTCTAAACTGAAGTGAACATTATCCAGAGTAGAGTAGGTGTAGCCAGAATGTAATATACACAAAGAAAATGTGCTGAGTGTTCCTTAGTAGAGGTGTTAGTTTTGAATCCAGCAGAATATGAATTTTGAGATTATCCCCATTTAGTATCAGTGCACGTGCATGCCCCTAAACTTGATGTGATTTTAGCAAAAAATATTTCAAGGAACATGCTATCAGATGTGATGAATTTAATAAGCAAGAAAGAAATTCAGATTTTCAAGTGTTCAAAATACTCATCGGTCAGAATCAAGGGAAAACTGGCCAACTGGAGCATCGGTCAGTTTAAAAGTGTGCATTTTTTTTTTTGTCTTATTCAACATGTTTACCTTCTTCTTGTCTCTCATGGAGCCTTTTCCTCGCACCATGATCTTGCAGCCGGTCTCTGCCTCCAGTTGTTTGGCTGTCAGGCCACGTGGGCCCAGGATCCTTCCTACAAAATTGAACTACACAAAAAAAAGAGCAAAAAAATAAAATAAATTACAACGTGAACATCACTGCATTAAAAAAAGGCGAGCAACGTTACACACGAGTTGTCTTCTCTCAAATGTGTGCATTAGTACGAGGATGCCTCCGGGGTTTGTGGAGCTGTAAAGTGTTTGTGTTACTAAGAGCGCCGAAAATAGCTCATTATATGTGTGCTGGCTGGTGTTGGTGACATGACAGGACACCGCCGTTCTCTTAACCTTATCTGTCACTATGGCTGAGTGATTAACTGGACAGCTGCCCCTCCGTGTGTGTATGTGTGTGTTATTTCTTTGCCAATATCCATATGTCTCTACCTGCTTTTTTTGTTTCATTACAATTGGTCAGGCTTGTCCCCTTTGTTCCCAATATGTGTTCTGCTGTTTACTTCGATAACCGTCCCGACCCCCTCGGCTCACCGCAATAAACGGATCCAGACAAGAGGAACTGCTCTCTAAATTTAACCTTTATGTCAACGGTTTTCCAGTGGACTCCTGTGTGCGTCCTGTTAGCCGGCCGTCATGTGAGCCAGGACAGCCCGGCATTGTAGCGGGTGATTGGCGAGCTGATGCGTGGAAAAAATCATGTGAGCCACGCAATGTGGATCAACCAGCTCACGCTGAAATGTTTACGGCGCTGTGAAAAAGTGTTTGGCCCGATTGGGGAGTTCTTCTGATTTTGCTTTTTGAAAGTCGCGTTTTAATGTTTCTGATCGTCAAATTTTTATGTCAGAGAAGGAAAACAACAACAACAACTACAATAAGGAAAGAAAACTTTCCAAACCAGTAATTGCCCCCCCCCCCCCAACTGATTGTGCCAGCCTTAAAACTGGCAATGAGTCTTTATATATAGACGATATAGTAAAAAAAGCCTATGGATAAAATAGAAATCATATTGATCGATATTGATAATTATCAACAAATTTCAAAATATATATTTTAAGTGCAGCCCTGACCATTTTATCCTTTTGCTTAGCGACTTATTTTTAGATACAGAACACACAAACACTGAATCCAAACTCAACCTTTTATTCAACCAACTTTATACCTAACCTGGAAGTTTTTTTAAAAAAAGATACGTCTATTGATCGATATATATTGTTATTGAATTATCGTCCAGCCCTAAGTCTTTGTCTACGTTCATAAAGCAGACAAATATGACCCAAATCCAACATTTTTTATGGCAGCGTAAACGACCCGATTACGATCTTTTCACAATTTAAAAAAAAAATAAAATCCAATTTGTACAATTTCCATATGTGGTACTAATCCAGACACGTATCGGATATTTTTCAAGGCGTCCGCAGTCTAACAGTCGCATTTCATCCGCAGTTTACGTCCCTGTCCTGGCTCTCACTACACATCCACACACAGTAGTAGCAGTTAGCGCTCCATAAAAAAGACCATTTTTAATTGCTGAGCTGTTTTGTTTTTTTTTTAGTTTTTTTACATTTCTTCTTCTTGTTATGATGTGGCCTTAATATTGTCGGCTCCCATTGCTCAACAACTTCATAATAACAGAGAAGCGGTATTCGCGTTTTTATTTTTTATTTTTAACAAAGCTTTATCGGACACTTGTAGTAACAATTACATCCGTCATTACGTCCGTAAACAGTGCGCTCCTGTGTGACGTCTTCTGTTATCTGCGCATGCGGGTTGCTTTGAGATCTTGAGATGTCCAGACAGAAGTCTGGTGGAGGTCACATTTAATTAGTACTATGAACGACCACGTAAATAAAAATCCGATTTCAGCAAAAAAAATCTGAATTGAGCTTTAAAACCTGCACTATGTAGTGCCTTTTACATCCCTTTGGGGGAATTTTGGCCCACTCATCTTTGCATTATTATTTTAATTCAGCTCCAGTGTAAAATATTTGATTAATCCAAAATGTGGATCACACCTGGGCTTTGACTAGGCCACCCCAAAACCTTACTTTTGCTTTCATTTGAGCCATATTCCAAGTACAGTTAACGGTTCCATCAAATACGACAAGCGGTCCAGGAGCAGCAAAATTGAAAGTGTAATGATGATCACGCTATCATCATCATCATGTTTGACTGTTGGTATGTCCTTTACTTTTTTTCTGAAAAGCTGATCGAGCTCTTCCTGCGTACTTTGTGTCAAACTGCTTCTATTTACGTCATTTTTCAGTTCTACAGGTCTAGGCGTAATCGGGCCTGCATGTGGTTGGTTCATAACACACATTCATGATGTATCAAGGAGATGACTACTTTTTCCCAAATGCCAAGGCTGATTTGAATTGCCACCCTCCTACGTCAATAGAGTAATTTAAAACCTTTCTTAAATTTAATTAGGTTGTCTTTTATATTAATAATCTAAAATATTTTAATTCAATTCAATTTTATTTGTTATAGTGCCAATTCAGGACAAACTCAAATTCAATCAGATTATTCAGATTGGGTCAGATTATACAGATCGGTCCAAAATTTCCTATATAAGCGAACCCAGTTGATTGCATCAAAGTCCCGACAAGCAGCATTCACTCCTGTTTAAGTTTGATAATCAAAACTGTAAAGAGGCAAATACTTTTGTAAAGCACTGTACCTTTACATATTATCAGGACTATATAAATTTAAACAAACACAATTCAAACATCTTTTTTTTTTTCATTAAATCACCGATTATTAACCTTAATGTTACAAATAATTTTATTTTAATCAGTCTAATCCCAGTGGAGTCCCTGGTCCCGGTGCATTATTGACCCGTTTAACACAAGATTACATCACAGGGTGTGAGCACAGATGATCTCAGAATGAAATCAGCTTTTAGATCAAACTTAAAGTAAAACGTCCCCATGATTAACAGCCGCACTGACTCTCTGGCACCCTTTCTGTGGCTTAGAAAAGATAAAGAGACAACAGAGCAAGATAAACAGAAACTCTTCTAAAGAAAAAAACAAAACAAACAAAAAAAAAAAAGAGGTCTAAAGGTCTCAGATTTTTGTCCACTCACGTCGGGGTACTCTTTGACAGGCACGTAGAGCTTCTCCTGCAGCTGGGCAACGGGGCCGATGGCCTCGGGCAGCTCCTCCATGTCCCGCCCGTTGAACATGCCGCCGTTTAGCGTGTCGTTGTACATGTCTTTGCGCACCCTGCCGATCTCTTCGAGACATGGGAAGATCAGAAAAAAAAAAAGAGAGGGGTTACTGGAGAGGTTTCGCATTTCTTTTCGTCAGACTGTCCGCTGCTGAGGACGATGACTCACTGTGACCAGAATTAAAGGAAGCTGTGAGTCTGACAACAGAAAGACATGCAGGAAGACAATCGGGAGTATTCTGCACCACCGTGTAGAATCTAACTGCCTTATGCTTCACAATCAGGCCTGTGACATTACTGCTAATCCCCTCGCTCTGTTTTTTTTTTTTTTTTACTCCCCAACACACAGGTCATTAACCCCCCTCCCTTTGTAAATAATACCAGAAAACTGTGAATTTTGCTATCTTCGGTCTTCGCCAGCAACTTCCCATTGACGTCTAGATGTTATTTTCTTGCAACATTTCGCAATATTTATTTCAGTGACAATAAAAAGTATTAAAGAAATTCGTTGCTGCCGTTTTGGCAGCTAATCCGTCTCTGCAAGAACAGATTTAGCTCTAAAAATACAACTTACTCACTATCAGAAAGCCTACTGCTCTACCACAGCTACGCCGATTAGTGCAACTGATCTTATTTTGAAATGTAAACACCAGTGTTGTAGTACTCGAGTCCGAGACTCGAACTTGAGTCCGAGTCATTAGCTAAATTTAGAGACTCGTGACTTGACTTGGACTTAAGCACTGATGACTCGAACTTGGACTCGGACTCCTACATTCAGATCAATCTGACTCGGAAATTGAGAAAAAGACTCGATTTCCTTTTCTATATCATTAGGCTATAATTTTAATATGTCATTAGAATATTATTTGGTGTATGATTTTAATATCTAAATTATTAGTGCAATGTGGTGGAGTGTGGATTTTTTTTTTGTTTAAAAACATGTAGGCTATGCTTACTTTAGTGCGGAACTTGGACTCTACTTGATCAATAAGGACTCGACTCGGACTTGACTCGGATGAGTAGTGGACTTGACTCGGACTCGACTCAAATTTTTTTTAATCACTTGGACTTGACTCGGAACTTGAACACTGGAGACTCGAACCTGGACTCGGACTCGAGGCATAGTGACTTGACTACAACACTGGTAAACGCAACATCTGCTGATGGAGATGAACCGATCAGGCTCATTCTGGCCAATACCGATTTCTGGTTTTCCTCGCAGCCTGACCCGCTTTTTCCGACTTTTGATTGATTCTGACATGTTTCTCTTAAGACTGTAAGAGATTAAAGGAACTATACCTGATCCTGTAGAAATTCAACCTGTGAGTGAGGAGGGGGAGAACAGTTTAGTTTGAACCGTAAGCTCCGCCCCCAACAGTTCTCACCTGTCTCTGTCGACATGCACGAGACTAAACACGCGCCTCGAGCTCGTGCACAATCCTCTGGAGGAAACGTGGCTTCATCGAAGGACTTTTCTTCGTTTTCTTTTACATAAATGGCTGCGCCTCGGATGAATGACATTTCCTTATGTGAATGGTCAACACTTACATGCACGCCAGAGGTTGTGCTCATTTCACTGCTTATTCCTACTAAAAACAAACGTGGGCTCGTTCCATCACTCAATAGATGAATCAATTATAATCAATTTATATATTTTACCTCATCGTACATTGCATGAAAAGCATTTGTCTTAACCAGACAAAAATAAATTCAGGTATAGTTCCTTTAAAAAAAAGAAACTACAAGGTCTTTGATTTTGGTGGTAGTCTGAAATCCTTCAGAACATTAAGGAATTACCCTTTTCTTTTAAAATCATGTATCGAGGTACGCTAAGGATACCAAATGTTGTGGTTTTAAACCATTTAATTATTAAATGGTTTCTTAAATTTAAGTCATTTTAATGAAATGCCACAGAAAGGAAGCGGGAGGTTGTGTTTTTTGTCAGTATGGAATGCAAATCGTATAGCCTATATTTTATGTTTTGTTTATATATCAAAATTAAAATGAAAAACGAAAACACTATAGGTAACATCTCTTATACCTACATGTTAGTTTAGCAGCAGTAAGGGCAATTGTGATATTTCTGCTGTAAACAAAGAGATCTGTGGTATTCTCCTTTCATTTATACCACTGGACTCTCATACCATCCCATGCCTACGGTTTGTTGACTTGTTTATAGACTAAAATGGTGAAAGTTTTCTTTGTTTTTTAGCTTTGTGGCAACAGAAAACAATATCTATTACCAATTGATCACCAGACTGAGTGGTCTGAGGGTAAATTGGCCAGTTCTGACCTTGTGTTTCAGCTTTGAAGATCTCATAGAGTGGAGAATGAAGAAGCAGCTCAAACAGTGATCCAGATCATTCTAACAGGTTTATTTCTCCGCAAACATCAAGAATTAGAGTTAATTGTGACTGTTTTGACAAAACGAGCCGCCTGATAAATAATGCTAAACGGTATGAACATTGCCCTTCCTTGACGCATGTCTTTTATTTTTTTGTACAGCGTCACAAATATGTATGATTAGCTTGAGGAAAACCACCAAGGTGAAAACTTGAAAACAATTTATTTAAAACAAAATAAGTTGCTAGTATTCCTACATGCAGCTAAAATAACAAAACATTGATTATTACAGGTAAAAAATAATGTTATCCATACAGAATAGTAGATCTTTTTTTTGCCATTCTGCTCTTCTTAGATTAACCCGGGGAATATTTCATCCATCATATAAGCCGGTTAAGACTGTACGCTGTGCCTGACTTTACCTTTACTTGTACGTAAGTGAGAGAAAAGCGTTGTAGACTTCTTTTAACCAGCTGATTAGCAGTTCAGCAACATGTGGGGGAGGAGAAGCATTACTCTAAGCTCCAAACAGCTGGAAACAAATCCAGTCGCTTCCAGTATGCTACTTTCTCTAATATGTTCTTAAATAGATCGTAGACCCTGAGAACGTTATAATGGAAAATTTGACCTCTCAACTTGAAAAAATTGCAACTTTGAATCAAAAAAAAAAAAATCTATTCTTTCCTGATGTCTAACACAAACTGAATTTGCTCTAAATTTCCAATTAAACCCTATCTTAACATAAAGTAAGCCTTATAAGTGATCGAGTTGGTGGCTCAAGTGTGCCACAGTAGCACCAGCCTAAACGAGACTTATTTTTGTCCGTCTGTGCGTTTGTTTATGGTCGTCTCGATGACCGATGCTTGCCTCTGATACCTTTGTAATGACACTGCAGCGCAATAATAACCGACTACAGCACCACACAAACACACGCAGCAGAATAGCTGCCTTGGGTCGCAAATATCATCTGACCTAAGCGGGCTGACACCAGGCATGTCTCCCGCCTCTCTGAGTGATAAGTCTGACCATAATAACTATGGTATGACACTATAATTAAAGCCACAGCCGCAGTCACAACGATGATCCTCTAATAACCTATCCAGACCTGTCCCTGCTGGAAAAAAAAAAAAAAAAAGCAAAAAATAAATAAATAAATAAATAAAACAGCTATTAAAAAACCAACCTCAGACCTAGAAATCTGCACAGGAAAGCAGGGCCTGATGTCACACTTGAGTTAAAAGTAGCTGCAGGAAAAGAAGAAGTGAAAGAAGAACAAGAGAGTCGGTCGAAAGAGAGAAAGATAAAGGGAGAGGGGAGGGGGGGGGGGCAACAGCGACAAGCCTTATCTTACCACTTAACCTGTCATGGGATCGCGTGTAGAAGGGGAAAGGGCACCATTAGAACCAAAAAAAAAAAAAAAAAACAACAATACCTTTCCTCTACAAACTTTCCTCTTTTGCTGGAAGATCTCGCCCCTGAAGACAAAGCCCTTCATATGCTGACCGCGGGTGTCACATTATCACGTGCCATGGGGTGAAATGCTCAGCTGTCGGGCCTCAGAGACACCGAGCCGACCTATTTGTTGGGCCGCGGAGGTCGTCTGGCTGTGGGGGCGACTCCGCGGTGTCATAAGACTCGTTTACGGCGCAAGAAGTCAGGACCACCGCCACGATCGCGATGCGCACCAGCAGCAGTTCAAAAAGGGAAGACACGATCAAAACTTAGATAGATAGATAGATAGATAGATAGATAGATAGATAGATAGATAGATAGATAGATAGATAGATAGATAGATAGATAGATAGATAGATAGATAGATAGATAGATAGATAGATAGATAGATAGATAGATAGATAGATAGATAGATGTGAATATCGCAGTCGTTGTGTGTGCAGCTGTGTCTCTGGTGAGAGACGTTTGGATGCCAACAAGTGGACTGTGCCGAAAAAGTCGTGCACGCAACACAACTCGAGGCCTTGTAAGAAGCTACAAATCAAATATTTTACACATGCACATGCTCTCGTTCCTGCACAGGGATGGGCTGCAGCATTCACATAAGCCTGCTCATTAGGTCACTGGGAAAGACTAACAACTGTCTGTTTGTTCCCATCACAAACTACCCCTGTGTGTATGTGTGTGTGTGTGTGTGTGTATGTGTGTGTGTGTCAGAGAGAGAGAGAGAGAGAGAGCTCTGCTGATCCCCTCAGTTTATCAGAAATCTTGTGTAAGACATAGGTTTGTAAAAAACTATATGAATGTTTTGAATGAAAACAGGAGACCACTGATAACCTATCGCTGGGATCAGTTTTCTGGGACGACTCCTGCTGCAGTTTCCAAGG
This sequence comes from Fundulus heteroclitus, assembly GCF_011125445.2. Lineage (NCBI taxonomy): Eukaryota > Metazoa > Chordata > Actinopteri > Cyprinodontiformes > Fundulidae > Fundulus > Fundulus heteroclitus. Next base: position 13,916,652 of record NC_046370.1, read on the forward strand.
ATTCCAGGCAGGAATCCTGCAGACAGAGACCCGGCTTATACTTTTAGAATACAATATAACTGAATACAAACGCTTTCTTGACGCCACCCTGTGAAGCATAATGAACAGGGGGGGGGGAAAGAAAATGTGACTAATAGCAATAAACTGAATTTGTCATTTGTATGAAGGTCAAACATTCTGCTTAGTCTCGCAGTGATCAGGCTTCTCTTGGTTGGTTCTGATGTTTCCACAGTTTTAAAGTCAGGCATAGAGTGGCGCAGCGTTCCCCCTCCCCCACATGTTGCTGGGCACTGCTGGTCAGCTGGTGGAATGGATTGAACACCTTTTTCCCTGCTTATAATGTAGGTGTTTGGCTGTTTATTTTTCTATACTATTAAAAAATCAAAACAACCTATAACACCATTATGCCTTTAATAACCATAATGTTTAAGATTTTAGCAGCAGTAGGAAGAACTATTTAATTCAAAGATGGTTTTCTAACCCCAAAGGTAAGCGATAGATGCAACAAACGGGTTTTTTCTATTAAGTTTTGGTCTTTGAAGCCGGATTTGCTGATTGCAATTTTGACAGATGCTGTTTTGTTTCTCCCTCCCCAAGGGCTGCAAAACATTAAAGAGTAAAAAAAAACAAAAAACTTTGTGTGGGTTCTTTGATAGAAGTTTAGTTTAAAATAAATAGAAAACAAAGATCTTCCTCATTTACACATCAAAACACGTGTCCCTAAACTTTGTCTTTAATAAAATAAAAATGTATAAACTATGATTTGATGCCTTTTTATAGATGGTTTTTCTTCATTTCATTTACAGGAAATAAAATCTATTTTTTTTTTGTTTTTTTTTTGTTTTAACCTGTCAATCACAGATCAGAGGAGATCAAGGGGAACCCGGCCATTCTCCTCCCCGGCCGAGGAGCTGGTGCAGCTCCCGTAGGACCATCGGAGGGATGGGGTCTCTCACTTTGAGCTTGGAACAGGGGTTACCTTCGTCCAGCAGCCGCTCCAGATGCGTGAAGATGCCGCTGAAGTTGGGCAGGGAGCTCATCACCTTCCGGTCGTTCATCAGCTGCATCAGATAGTCCGGGTTGGACTTGGGTCTCTCCTTCACCTCTGTCTCCCCGACCATGGCTTTTGATCCGGGCGGCTTGGCTTGCAGGGAAAGCGGATCAACTTTTCTCGCAGATAAAAAGCGACGATCCCAGGGACGGGTTCCACCAGCCACGACCCGCACACCGCCCGACCAGCCTCAACTCTCAGATCCCGGGTGCAGCGGACTGTCCTTCGGTTCGTCAGTCCCGTCCTCTTCAGCGGTTCTCCCCCCCCACCAACCCCCTCGGCTCGCCTCTCTCCAGAGTTTTGAAAAAGTTAAGGGGGAGTTTGGCACTCGCTTGACACTTCGGCCGCCTCCGTCTGTGCTCCTTCTGCTACAGAGTTACCATCAACTGGTGTCCTCCGCCCTGGCTCCTTCGCTCGTGTCCGCCCCGGTGTGTCGGTATTCGGCAGCGGAGGACCGACTCCCTGTCATATGATTACAGTACAGCGCGAGAGGACTGCCGCGAGCGCGCCGCGCGTCGCCGATATCAGAGGCAGAGGGAAGGGGGGTTGAGGGGGCTCGCGCCCCTCGGCTTGCCTCCGCCCAGCGCCTCGTTTTCTGGCGCGCGCGCACGCACGCACACGCACGCGGACACCCCACACTGTGTGTAAAAAAGCCCATAACAATATAACAGCCCTGTGAAGGTATGTCCACCTGTTCTGCAGCAGGCACTGTCCGTCACTGTTTGTTATAAACCTGGGGGACGTTCAGGTACCCTCAGAAACGGCAACTTTAGAGATGATTTAGCCCCACAAGCGGCAATAGAAATGCAAATCTGTTTGGTTTTTTTTTACTCGTTGCATTCTTACATCATCGCTGCAATGTCTGATAAAAATAATTCATCTCAATTGAACTTCACTGCAAAAAGAGAACTAGAAATAAGTAAAAATTTCTTGAAATGAATGTATTTACCCTTGATTTGAGCAGGTAAATAAGATTTTTTTGCCAATGGAATGAGTATTATTACCCCTTCAATAAGATAATTAGATATACTGCACTTGAAATAAGATGATGGAGATGAATTGTTCCTATTTTAAGTGCTACGCTCTTATTCCATTGGCAAACAGTCTTATTTACCTGCTCAAATCAAGGGCAAATACATTCATTTTAAGAAAATTGTACTTGTTTTTAGTTCTATTTTTGCAGTGTTTTTGACGTTTTGCAACGTGACGACCCCAAACAAATGAAATCTGAAAAGTGTGGCGTTAGCGAAAATCAATTTTCAAGAATCAAGGTCTGAACTTTGACTGGGCCATTCAAACGCATGAAAGGGCTTTGATATCTCAGCAGCCATTTCCATGGCAGCTTTATGCTGTGCATCTAGGTTTGTTGTCCTGGTAGAAGGTGTCACAGGTCTCCAGCTCCCAGCAGGTTTTCTTCCAGGGTTGCCCAGTATTTAGCTTCCTTCATCTTCCCGCAGTATGACGCTACCACCACCATGTTCCCTCTGGGGGTGTTGTGTTATTGGGGGAGGTGAAGTTTAGTTTTCAGGTAGTTTTTTTTTTCTTCATTTAGGTCAAAAAAAGTTCAGTTTTCACCAGAGCCGCATGCTGTTTGATTCTATTTACTAATTCAATTTCTTCTGAGGGCAATCTGTTGCAGTGAACTTCATTTAGTATTATTGGCATTACAAGTCCTGACAGCAAACTACATACTTTTCAGATTTTAATTTGTCAAAACACAATAACAACAACAACAACAAACATATAATAAAATAAAACAAACTATCATGCTTCCATTTCCTACCACATTCAACATTTGCACTACTTATTGTTGGTCGACCAACCTAAACAGAAATTAATAAAAGTCTATGGTTGTAATGTGACAAAAGTAAAAAAGATTTTGAAACAATTTATAGGCTAAACCTTATCTTACTGTATAAAATAATAATTATACATACATACATAAATACATACATACATCGCACCTAAAATTATACATTTTCGGATTATTATTTCTGATCTATCAGTGTTAAATCAAAATTTGCTTTTAGTCGAGTGTTTTGGTCACAGAGCACAACATTATAAATGTTTACTTCTCATGTTTTAGTTTCAATTATTCCATTTAACTTTTTTTGCTGTGAATGGCAAACAAATTTGTGAGTTTAAAAGTTTTTGAGGAAATATTTAAAGTGTCTGTGATGATCACAAGTCTGGGCAGAGCATGATTTGCTCCTCTAGGCAAGGATTTGATTGATAACTCATTAAAGTTCAATAAATCGCTGAAGATTGGCCCAAAAATCACATCAATATTTCACAGGACTACACTTAACAGCTGGGGCTCACATGTTTATTAATGATTAACACAATTCTGCTTTAGCATCTTTCTTTTTTTTTCAGCCTGACAACTTTCTTTGGAAGAAAAACTGAAACCTGAGGTGTTTGCTCGTTGTCTGTCATGACTTAAGTAAAGGTGGATCTAGGAGCAGAGTGTGATGGGAGTAACAAATTCATGAAAGTAAAGAAAACTCTGTGAACACAAAGAACTGGGCCACAAACCGTAAAAGAGAAGACGCAGTGAAATACAGGCAGAGGAACAGAGAAGTCAGCGGAGAAACCAGCGGGCGTCAAAGAGAAACAGAAAACATATCCAATGAGGAGAAAGCAGGCAGAAGAAGAATCAATCAAGAGGGATGAGGTACAGCAGGCACTGGGTGAAATGAAAGCAATCAGGTGAATGAGCAACAGAACCAAGGAGCTCAGGTGAGGAGTGAAACTAGCTGAACTGAAGGAAACACAGCATGGATCTGACAGGAGATGTACCAAAAATGCTCGTATAATGAGCCAAGAACAAATCCACCGACTGATCCACAAAGAATTACCTGAAACAACAGCATTAGAGAATATAAACAAACAATTAAGGATAATTAAATGGAGAGAGCATGATCCAGGATCCACTCAAAATACACACACACACACACAAAGAGAAAATCAGAAACACAGAGATATATCGGCTCGGTCAGATTCACAGATTAAAAAAAAAAAAAAAAAAGAGTCAATTAATAGTTTCATCTAGGTTTAGTAATTGGTTGTTAATAGCTTCTTTCCGCTGCGTTTAAAAAAAAAACGATCAGTCAGAGGTTTAACCGTGATGTTTTATGTCAATGCAGAGCAGAAAGCAATGACTGTAAAACTAACAAGTAATGAGATGACACTTAGACTTGTCTTTTAATCTTTACTGCCCCCCCTTCCCCTCCCCTCAGTGGGAAATTCAAACATGGTATTGTTCACAGAAATGTTACTGGTTACTATCCCTAGTCGGCTGAAGAAAACCCCTGCTTCTCGTCCGCATCCTCCGTCCTGAGAACATTTGTCGAGGATCCTGAAATAATAAGACGGTGTGAGGGGTTGTTTGTGTTCTCTGGGTGGCTCCTGCAGCTCAGTAGCTGCAAATATGTTGCTGCTGGAGGGGCCAATAGGTGTGAGGGTCTAAACTTAACTTGCTGTAAATCTCTTACACACACACACACAGACACACACACACACACACACACACACACACACACACACACACAGAGTGGAACAAGTGCAGTGTTGAAACAATATGACTGCCAATGCATGCCTTTGCTTAAGCCTTTTTATCAGGCACTGCTACCCTCCCACCCTGTCTCTCTCCCTTGTCCACTGTTATACTCTGAGTATTTCAGCCTTGCAAGACTAAACTTATCCTGGAGGACATCTGTGTGTGTGTGTGTGTGTGTGTGTGTGTGTGTGTGTGTGTGTGTGTGTGTGTGTATGTCAGAGCAGTGGGAACAGTGATAGGACAGCAGTGCTGGTAATGGCTGGTCAGCTGGTATGGCGAGTATTCAGGGCGGGGGCAGTGCATTGTCCTCTCATAGCTCCAACAATGCCCCATCTGAGCGGGACGCACATCTACCAGTCACGGGCCTCTCTTTTCCCTCTCTGCCCCTGCTTTTCTTTCTGTCTGCCACGGTCACTGTAAAGTGAGGCGTGCGTTCCCCAACCTCCGCTTGAGACCTCAAAGCATCTGAGATAGAGCGGATCATACCCTGGATCTTCATAAGTGCTCCGAGTTATTAATAATAATAATTAAAAAAAACAACAACAACTCAGATGTTGTATATTCATCAGTGCTACCATTTTATTTTATAATTTTTTTTGCAGAACTTACATACAACGCCTTGCGGAAGTATTCATTCCACTAGAGGTTTTTCAGACACAGATGTCAAAGGATTTAATTAGGATTTTATGCAGAAACACCAACGTAAAGTTATGGTTTTCAATATCTTTTCTAAAGTATAATGTGGAATATGCTTGTATTTAGGCAACCTGAATCGACAGTTTGCAGAACCACCTTTTAATGCAATTAATGCTGCGGGTCTTTGGAAAACAGCTCAAGCTCAGTCAGGTTTGAAGGACAGCATCTGTGAACTTTCAAGTCCTGCACAGATTTTATTTGCATGCTGTGAGCTACACCACTCTATTGTAGCTCTGGCTAAATGTTTAGGCTTGTCCCTTTAGGGCCTAAGCAGGGGAAGATTCAGCATCTTAAAATTTAGGAGAACCTCAACATCACACTTAAGCCTTTGTTAGTCTCTATAACAGGTTTCCTTCCAGAACTGTCCTGTATTTAGCTCCACCCATCTTCCTATCAACTCCTGCCAGCTAAACACCACAGCAAAAATGCTGCATCCAACATGTTTGATTGCAGGAAAATGATTACTTTAAGTTTCGCCGTGTTTTTTTTAATGCTGGTCAAGATGTTCAGTTTTGGTCTCTTCTAACTTGAGGACCTCGACTGACTTTTGGCTAACTTTAAACACAAGATCTTAGAAAATTCTTTCAACAGCGGTTTTCTTCCTGCCACTCTCCCAGATTCTGTTGCGCATGATTAGCTGTTTTCCTTCTGGGACATTCTCCCACCTGAGCTGTGAATCTCTGCAGCTCCTCCAGAGTTGCCATGGACCTCCTGACCGTTTGTCTAATCAGTGCTCTTCTGGCCCGCCCTGTCAGTTTAGCTGCAGGGTGGCAATAGCTTCACAACTGTGCCTTACTTTGTCCCCTTTTTAGACGATACATGGATCAGTTCAAAGCTCGGCATAACCCAATGAAACTTCTCCAGGACATTATTCCTGACCTGTCTCCTAAGTTCCTTGGTCTTTATGATGCAGTTTCTTCTTGATGTTCTCTCACAAACCTATGAGGCCTTCACAGAACAGCTGGATTCATACTGAGATTAAACTACACACAGGTGGACTCTACCTAGTCAAAGGTGACTTCTAAAGGTAATTTATTTGACTAGATTTTACTCAGACAGAGTAAGAGGGCCTAAAAAAACCACTATGTGTTTTTCAGGTTGTTGTTGTTGTTTTTAAAGGAATTCAAAGGCATGCATCATTTTGCTTTCATTTCACAACTCTGCTCTACTTTGGGGTGGTCTACACAATAAAATCCCAATAAAATGCATTTTTTTTTTAAGTTTTGATGATCAGTTTATATAAGGCATGGAGCTAAAAATGTAAGTTTGATGTTAATTTGTTATTTAAACTCTGAAAATAGCACTAATTTTCACATCTTTGACCATATTTATTTAAAAACCTTATAATTCATTTGGATTTGGATCATTTATGTCCTTATAGATATAATAAGATTTACTCATTCTTTTTCAGCTTGTTCTTACTGTGCATTTACCTTTTAAATGCACCTTATAATAAAATTGACATTGATATTGAACAAATAACCTGATCATTAGAAAGAGTTATTAGAAATATTATTTATAATGCAAGTTTGGGCTCATTTTAATCATTAAGATTGTCAACCTTTTTCTTTTTTACTCCCAAATAACTCATTTCATAAACTATATCTGTCATATCATATGTTTTATTTCTTCAAAGGTTTGGATGTGTATGCCAGTCTGGTCACATCATGAAGAAAACCCGCCCTCTTGTGGCTTCTTGTGTGACTGAATCAGTTCCTTGATCCAAATACTCAACAACAGCTCCCAACATTTTCCACGGAGATCTATGTGAGTTTCGGAGTTCAAAAAATAAATAAAGAAATAATCTGATCCACAAAGACATGATAATAAAATAATTTGAATGGAAAGAACACAGGGTAGACACATAATGGAAAATGATTCAACTAATAAACTGCTTGGAGTGCAGCTCAAAGGTTTACATACACCAATAAGTGTAATTTAATTTAGGCTTTTATTGATGTGTTTGACCTTTCACTTTGGCTAATTCACCAGATATAGGGATTAAGATGTAAGTCCTCTGTGGATCCACTTTAACAAGCTGAATAAATATATAAAACATGAAAAGGTCCTGACTTTTGTACATTACTGTCAAATAAATGATGAATTTCTAAACAGATGTCAAATGATCAGCATTGGTCAAGTATTTGTTTGCTGAGTGTTGACTTCCTCCTTGAATACATTCTCTTAAAACGTTGCCTCTTCTTTAACGTTTTAAAAACAAAACTGCATGCTGGTTTGTCAGATTCTCACTCACTGATTTATTAGAAATAAATATATTACTTCTTGGATTTCTTCCAGTCTTGTCCTGTTTGTCACATGTTTGTTTATCTTTCACTGTCAAAGGGAGAGGGTAATGGTGCCTAATTTCTGCTGTTAAGTAGATTGGAGGATGTGACCTCATTCTCCTCCAAAGGCCATAGGAACCATGTTAGAATAAATAGTTTAATTTACTCTTTGAAATACCAAGGTAGTGTCAATGAAAATCTGGAGAATTCTGCCAGAAAATTTAAAATCAATCACATTTGGGACTTTCCACAGGATAATGATCGAAAGCATATGGTCAAATCACAAAAAAGATAATCTAAATAAATACAAAATATTTCAAATGGGAAGTTCGTATGTTAAGGGGGAAAAAAGCTATTCACACCAATTTGGGCCTTTGTGGGGAAAGAAACAACAACAACAACAACAAGAAGCCTGTGAGTGTAAATAACATTTTTTTGCAAATCTGAATTTAATTTCTAAATCCATCCAAGCCTGCATACTGCTTGACATGTTGAATCAAGAAATTAGAATCAGAAGACCATAAAAAGCAACACGGCGGGCCCCTAACAAAGCCTTTTCTATGGCTTTTAGACTTCAGTGAGCCACAGTGAGAACCATTATCCACAAATAGAGAAAACGGGGGACGTTGATAAATCTTTTTCCAGTAATTTATGGAACCATGAATTCTGCTCTCCACAAAAAATAAAATAAAGATAAAGTAAAATTCCTGGATGTCCGGTCATTAGTTGTTATGTAGCAGGACAAAGATGTAAAGCACAGCAGCAAATCTATGACTGAAAAACAACACGCCAATGTTGAGGTTTGGGATTGGCCTAGTTAAAGTTTAGACCTTACACAGGATGCTCATGCTTCAAAATCCTCCAACAAAGGCAAATTAAACAATTCTGAATGCCGTTTGCTAATATTCCTCCACAGTGATGTAAAAGACTCATTGTCATTAACAGCAAATGCTTTATTGTTGTTGTTAATTACTTTTCTACATAGGGCAAGGTTGTTTTGAGTTTTTTTCCCCCCTTAATAGAGGAAATCACCATTTAAGAACTACTTTTTTTTAAAATACTAACTCTGGTTATCTTTGTCTGAGAGTATAAATTGTTTGATAATCTGAAACATTTTAAGTGTGATAAAAAAAAAAAAGGCAAAAAAGAATCTGATGGAATCTGTAAGGGGTTAAATACTTTTTAACTGCGCTTCCATGGAACAGAAAATTACTGTTTGTACATTCTTCAGCCCGTTGTGTGCTGTTTTTTCCTTTCGTCTTGCCGTGATCTTCACTTTCGCTCCTTTTGTCTTGCAGCGTCTCCTACTCCTTGTTGCCGGGAGGACCTTGCCTGTTCACCTGGCCGAGGGGCTCAGGCTAATCACAAGCCGATTAGGCTTCTTATCTGCTCAGCTCTGGTTATGTGCTTTGGTCCAACAAAAATACTGTGCAGAGTTGGCTTCCTTACCGTTCCTGCTGACTCTTCGCGCCCCTCCCCGTGTGCTCGCAGTAAGCCACGCCGGCTTTGATATCAGGGCCCCTCATTCCTCGTGGTGGGAGTTTGCACCAAATGTGGATCTCTGCTCAGATGCACATGTTATTAGTGGATTGTGTGTGAAGACGGCGGATAAACAGGTCCATGCTGGTGATTATTTACCAATATGGGGGCTGAAAGGATCGTGGGTTTGTTATATTCATGCTGTGAAGTCAAACCTCACGCTGCAGCAGATCTAAGGCACCATAAGCTTGAAAAATCAAGAAAGACGGCAGCTCCATTGTGCATTTTGCACACTAAATTGACCGGCGGAGGTATGTTTACGCGGCAGGACGCGCTCATGCTCTGACACAGGACATGTGAAAAGTCATCCCATGTCCATGTGAAAGCTGTAATACCATAATTACCCTCATCCTATTGCCTTAATCAGGATCCCTGCGGTACTCGCAGCATGGCCTCCGCGCTGATCTCAGGTCTCAGCGCTTTCAAGGTCGGGACGAAACACCAAGCTGTTTGTTCACCGCCAGATCATATCTCTAAAATCCTTTATTCATGTACACATTTTCTGGTTTATCTACATGAACACACAAACCCAAAAAAAGCAAATTTAACATGGAATTCAATATTTAACTTAATTACAATATGTATTATTATTTTTTTTTAAAAAAAGTAGAATCATTTCTACACTATTTACAAAGACGCAGTTGATACAATATACATATGCATACATACATACTGTATGTGTCAATAACGAGATACAGGACAGGGGTCAGGAGGCCAAATTTTAGCTGCCAATTCACTCTAAAATGCATCACCTCAGGGCACACCTCCTGATTCCCATCCATTAATGCCCCAACATACACAATAGCCACTTAATTCTGATTTTTGCTCCAAGTGGGGAGCTTATCTAGGCTTCCAAATGTGAACCAAAATATGAGAAAAGCTGATCTTTGGAAGGGGGTAGGCTATGAGTCTTTGTAGATATGTTTTTTTTTTTGCCATCATAACATCATAGAAAGGTCAAAAAATGCAACCCTGTGTATCCAGATTGAGAATATACCAACAACCCTAACTATAAAATGCATTTAGATACAAACAGTAAGCAAAGTTGGATGCTGAGTTTTGAGCGAATAAAATCCCTGTGGGGTTTTGCTATCATTTACTCCCTATATGTACAGACGTATCATTTCAAGAAGACCTTTTATAATCAATCCATTCGTAAGAAAGTTATCATACACAGATGCGGACATATTTGGCATCCCTGGTAAATTATGTGAAGTGCTTTTAAATATAGAAATGTTTGATAGTAATAGTGCAATATCTCTTTGAAAAAAAAAATAGAAAAATCCATCCTTTAATTTCAGTAAAGTTATTTAGCAGGGTAAAATAAAATTCCACATTAAGAAATAATTGTTTTGTTTTTTTTCCAAATCCCACAGTTTTGGAAAATAAATAAACCATCCGTTTGAAAATAAAGTGAAGTGAATCATTTTTTATGTATACTTTACTTTTTTAAATCAACCCATGGTCTTAGGAATGTATAATTAGTAATATATGATCTTCTGCTTCCCTGGAATTACTGTATTACACAACTCGCTGACCCATTTCTCTTAGGCACTCTTCAATTGGGGAAAGACAGGAGAACATGCCGTTCAAGTAAAGCAGGTGTGCGTCGATGCCCGTTACCAGGATGCTACAGATATTCAACTAAACTTACCCATACCTACAGTGTAAATTTAAAAAACCCTTAAGCTCACTATCAGAGAGCAGCAGAGCTCTCTACGGTCCTATTACCATAAAACGATGGAGTATGCTAACCGCCCCTGGAACTTAAAATGTGTCACAGATGTGACCAAAAGTGAGGTTTCTTGCAACAGATCTAGTTTCAATCGACAAAAAATAAATAAATAAATATATGAATCAGCACCTGACTCCCTCAGTTAAGATTCAGTGGAGAATGTGTGACGCTGTTGGCTTCTTTCTCTCTCAAAAGCCCTTGGAACATTGTTGAAGTAAAGATTGGTTGACTTCTGACAGAAAACTGAAAATGAGTTCTCGCTGGGTCTTTTAGCAGGATAATGATCCATAATATATGGCCAAATCAACACAGAAATGGTTCAACACATACAAAGTCAAATTTCTTCCACGGTCATCTCAGTACCCAGAGCTACATCCTCCACAAAAGCTTTGGGATGAGCTGAAAAAAAGAGAGAGCACAGGAGAGAACCCAGGACTCTCGAGCATCTAGTCCTATATTATATTATTTGATTATTTCTGTCAGAATAATCAGGAAGTGTTGTACGCCGCATGACTGAACTTGAAACTCTAAGTACTCTCCTGATGGCAAAAGTAAGGGATTGTACAACATATTAACATAATAGCTGTGCCATCAGTTGTTAAAAACAATTATTTCTTAATTTCCCCTTAATTTCTTCATTGAAATCAGAAACGTGCCGTCTTGTAAAATCTTCTCTGCAAATTTATGCTGCAGCAATAATAATAATAATAATTAAAAAAATGAATTTAATAGGCTATAAACTGCACGTGTATCAGGGCTGCCAACACATTTTGGCCATGTCTGTACGTGAGTTGGTCGAGCTGGGAAATAAAGTCTGGTAGAAAATGTGCCCTTTTTCTCGCCACATCAGGTGGACGTTTTCACAGTTTTCTGCAGGCGGGCGGGGTTTGCTCAGCTGACAGTGGCGACGCCCTCCTCACCCCCTTCCTCCACCTTTGTGCCTTTGCCCATGGCTTTCATTTTGGCCATGATGTCGGTGAACGTCTCCTTCACGGTCTTCTCCAGGAGGAAGCCCTCGCTCTCGCTCTCTATGTCCTCCGGGTTGGCCAGGGTGGACAGGGAGCTGTCGACGTACTGCAGGCCGATGGTCACAGCGACCTGCAGAGGGTTGAGAGTACAACTTGAGTTGACGTTAGTGACGATATACAGTATTTCACAATAGGGAGTCCACCCCTCTCCATCACTGTATCTTATTATGAGACAACATTCATAATATGACCCTTTGATGCAATATAAAATAGTCAGTGTACAGCTTATATAAATGTAAATTCGCAAGCCCCTCAACATAACTCAACCAGGGGCGGTTCTAGACAGGGGTCAACAGGGGCCTGTGCCCCTGTAGAACTGGTCCTGGCCCCTGTAATGGCCCCTGTACTAAAAACATGATATTACATTTCTTAGGATGATAAATGCTGACAAAGATACAGTGACTGACTGGTCATTTGGATCGTTGTATTTTTTTTGTTTATGTTTTTACCCAATAAATAAAATAAAAAAATAATAAGAATTGAACTTATTAATCTCACAATGGAGAAATTCACTTCTGCATCTTAACCCATCCCCTTGGGGAGCAGTGGGCTGCCACTGTGCGGCACCTGGGGAGCAGTCTGGGGTTAACCCTAACCCTAACCCAATAACAAAATAGTTAAAAAATAAATATAAAAAAAAAATTATAAAAAATTAAGCTGTTTCACGTTAAGCTCCCGCTGTATTGAGAAAAGATCAGGGGTCTGCAACCTGCAGTTCCAGAGCCACAATTGGCTCTTTGGTTTACTTAATATATTAAACGATGAAATGTTGACCTGTTAAGTCCCCCCCCTCCATCTTTTGTTCTGTGCCCCTGTGAAAAAACACTGGCCCCACCCTGGCCTCCCTGCTAAATTTGGTCTGGAACCCCCACTGAACTCAACTCAATGTGAAAATATCCAAATTGTGCCCAATTAGCCGTTTTTCCATGTGATTCATCAGAACTACAGGGTCTCCGGTGTGACTGAGGAGCTGGTGCGTTGAATTTGGTGTTACTGCTCTCACACGCTCTCATTCTAGTTCCTGGAAGTTCAACACGACACCTCAAGGTAAAGACCTCTCTCTGGATCTGAAAAAAAATTTATTGTGGCTTTACGTAAGGATGGACTAGGCCAAGGGTCACCAACCTTTTAGAAACTGAGAGCTGCATCATTGGCAGTGTGTCATACGAAGGGCTACCAGTACTGACGTTTGAACTAGAAGAGTTAGAGTTCACCTTAACTTTATGTAAAGTAAAGACATTTTTCATGGGTTGTTATAAATCTAAATAAATGCAAGTGTGAATAAACAGGAAGAGTAACGGAATAAAAATAATGTCTTAGATGCAGCTCACTGGTGGATTGGGCTTGTGGGCGCCACATGTGGTCGTCGCGGGCACCATGTTGGTGATCCCTGGACCAGGCTATGAGAAGATTGCAAACAGACCATACATTGGCTTACAAGGACAGGTTCCACCTGATCGACCAAATAAGTGGAATGCACATGTCCGACGTCACATCTAGACGTTGTCTTTTGAAAATAGACACATGAGGGCTGCCAGCATTGCTGCAGAAGTTGTAGGGTTGGTGGTGTCAGCCTATCGGTGCTCAGACCTTAAGAGAGTGAGGGTAAAGGTGCTGCACTGGCCAAGCAAGTCTACAGACATAAACCCCCGATGAATGTCTGTGGGTCATCTTCAAATGAAAGGCAGAAGAGCAAAAGGTCTCTAACATCCATCAGCTCTGTGATGTTGTCATGGGGGAGTAGAAGAGGATTACAGTGACAATCTCTGAAGCTCTAATTAACTCATTGCCAAGAGAGTTGAGGCAGTGCTGAAAAAAAAAAATAGTGGCCAAAAAACTACTGTCGCTTTGGAGTTTGGACAAAATTTGGACATTTTCACTTGGGGTATTGTCCTCAGTTTTGTTGCCAGCAGTTTAGAGAATTTAAAAAGATTAGATTTACAAAAATGTAAAAGAAATACACACACATACAGTTATGTTCATTAAACTAGAACATGCATCTCTCAGAAGGCTTGTTGGACAGATTAAAACTACCCTTTGAAAAAATAAAAAAACGAAACTAGTAATATACACACTATTCATTAAGCCTGCATGAAAAATCTAGCCTTGTTATTGGTCTGATGTAATATTCTAATCTTAAATGCCTTGTTGTTGTTAGCCGTAGGTGGAAAAAAATCATAAATTATAGTCTGCTAATCAACATAATGTGTTTACTGTAGGGAATTGAGCTACTGAAAATAATGTAATAATGTAAATCATACTATATATATATATATATATATATATATATATATAGATAGATAGATAGATAGATAGATAGATAGATAGATAGATAGATAGAAAGAAAGAAAGAAAGAAAGAAAGAAAGAAAGAAAGAAAGAAAGAAAGAAAGAAAGAAAGAAAGAAAGAAAGAAAGAAAGAAAACTAATTGTAAAGATCAGTTTGAAGTTTCAGGAATTTGAAACTCAATCTCTGCCTTTGTCACCTCCAGCAGATTAACCTATTACTCCATCCCTGAACCTTACTATCTGTGTCAGCGCAGAGACGGTTGCATAAGTTAAATCTGGAATTTTTCCGACCGTGCCACCAATGAGCTTCTGTGTGTTGCCTAAATCTGTGTTTGTAGGCCAGGAGATCTCCTGCAGGATTTAAAACAGCGAGATGTTATCTAAATGGCTCTATTTACTGTCTCCTTTTGCTGATGATTCATACCCTTCATACAGTTTTTAACAGACTTTAAGGATTTATGTCTATCAGTTAATTCTAAAAGAGTAAGATAACTTTCTCCATTGCACAGTGGCAGCAAACCCAGAGGAGGGACCTAAAACAAGGTTAGATGCCCAATGGCCACTATAGATTGCAACTTTAGTTTACAGAATATTTTAAGGGAGGATAGCAGAAACCATTTCAAGGTAAATTGGATAAAGATGTTTTTAAAGGAGTGGAGGATCCTTGTTGGAACAGGAACAAAGAAACCGATGCTAAAAAAAAAAGTTCAGTGGATCAAGGTTTTGAGTGTGTAAATGGTTAAACTCTTTTTGCCCTCTCTCTCTTTAGGGGCTCTTTGCCTGACAGGGCCATTATGTTTTGATTGGTCAGTTGAACATGTCAGAAGCCTCCAATGAGGTTTTTTTTTTAGCTACCACTTGTTCTCTGTCTTTCTAAATCAGGCAGGGCTGGGATTACCCACAGCTACAATACATTTATACACAGACGACAGTGTCATTTTTATTGTAGCACAAATCAGGCTGCGGGGCTTTTACAGGGCCATTCTGATTCTGAACTGACCGGTCAGGTAACTTAGTGAGAAGTTTAAAAGCACATTTCAGCTCCACTTATAATACAGTCATTTTCAGTAAATTACAATATGTATTCCCATCTAGAATAGATATTCTAATCAGCATCACTGGGACTTCTGGTGAGACTCATTTGTGAGATAAAAAGTACCTTTTGGAAATAGCTAACTTTAAACAGGTATTAAACATACTTTTTATTAAGCCCACATTTCGGTATTTAAATAATTGTTTTATCGGTCTGATGTCAAATTCTATTGTATATTGTTTAGTCATTGGCTGTCAGCGGATAATCGTTTATTAACAGTGTGTAATTAATCTAAAGACATTCTTAGTGAATTGAATTACTGAAATGAAGGAACCTATTAGAAATAACATGATTTATTGAATGGGTCTGTATCCAGATGGGTTCCACAAGGATCTATTTTAGTCCCTATATTATTCTCTATCTTATATAAATGAGCTATACATGAGATGGGGACAAACTAGTCAAAATCCAAATTGTTGAAACAATAATTTTTAACATTAGCTTCCTCCAAAAAATCTGACAGTGGAGCTTTTACGGGCCCATTTTACTCTGGTTGGGCAGCTGATACAGTGGGAAACCCAGAATTCATACAGTCTACCTAAATTTGGCTGTGATGCTTTTACAGGAAGCTCTTTAGTCCATGCAGCAATTCTTGTTGAAGCAGTTGGTTCTAAACTCAAAGAAAGGCTAAATTTATGATTTTCACTGTTTACATGTTGAGGAAGTGATACTCACGAACTTACAAAATTATCAAATTATTTGAAGTGACTTCATAGGTGACAGACTTGTCTGAATGTGTGGAGCTCTGCAGTGCTAACCTCCAGCATTGTGACCAGAAACACCAGGGCTCCGATTGTATTCATTATGCCTCCGTAGTAGGACAGCAAGGCGTCCCGGCAGCCACGTCTCCACACATTGAGCTCCTCGGTGTAGTGGTCGTAGCTGTAGTGAGCTGAGTTGTTGGTCATCTGGTACTGGATGCAGGGTCTGGGGGAACTGGGGTTGCAGCAGCTGAACGGCACTCCATCCATCAAATATTGGCCATCCACGTTGCTCCCGATGCGACTAAAAGGGCAAAAGCAAGGTAAAACTACAGACAGCAACATTTACAAATATATATTACACTTCCTCAATTAAAAAAACTATATTAATTAGGACTCTGGACCAATTTGCCAATTCCGTACTCTAATTATGTGTATGTGCCTTGTCAGGTTGTCCTTTCCTACTACTAATTCATATCACTGAACAAACCATTTTGTGTCAACATAAATAAAACAATCATATTAAGTAGTCAAGATACCTGCTCAAATCACAAGAATAGTTTGCATGTATATAATGTTCTGAAGACTTTTATCAAACCCTATTTTTGTTGATTTTGGTTCTGATCTCCATATAGGTCAGCTGATTCTTTAGAAATGACAAGCTCGTAAATTATTTATTGTAATCATGCAACCGGCTTTGGTGAATCTGCCCTTTCATCAAGTCATACTAATGCATTCCCATTTCTTCCCTTCCTCCTTTCATGTTGTACCCGCAAACAAACCATATCATAACCATGTACTTAGACAATTGGCTATCAGTTTGTCTTAGATCGTAGTTGAGTATATTTCACATGTTATGAAAGCAAACAGTCATACAAATATTTAAATCTTGTATGTTGTCTGAAAACTCTTATTCTTATTTATTTTGGTTCTGATTGCTGCTTTAACTTGTTGACTTCTGTAAACCGTCCTAGATTATAGCCACTGATCGATCCAAAATTACTTACCTTCTGCTGATGAATATTATTAATTTGAGTCAAAAAAAACACATTTTCATATAGCAGAACATTAGGTAACATTACTTTAAGTTCTTAGCTGTCAAGTAGGGTACAAACGTCTCTCTGATCAGCATATATTAAAAGGTTGGACGCTACGTGGTTTCTTAGTAGACAGCACCATTTGGTACCCAAAAAAAAAACAGGTATGAAACAGCCAAAACCATGTCAAAGGGGCAAAAATGACCTGCACCCACAAAAAAACTGATTACATTTCTTTGAGTACATTAAGAGGAAATTCTTGGTTTACAGGTATGAAATGAAAGAAGGAAGAGATGAGATGTCAATACATATGCAGAAAATGGGTGCACCAATTGGTAAAGGAAATAAATGATTTGGCCCTTTTCTTTTGATTATTAACCTTGTTCGACCTGTTTGACTCCTATGATATATGAAGATCATGACCCTGTATTAAACGGTTTTGTATATGACATTTTTGGGTATGAGCGACCAAAACTACAAAGGTATGAAAAGGCAAAAGGGAGAGATGGCCAGCATTAGTGCTTTTCTAGAAGAATACAATGTTTTGAGCTCATTGAAAGTGTTGACGGTTGGAGGGCTACATGCAGCTGAACAACAACAAAAACAGCACAGAGAAAGCAATACTCGTCACAAAAATAACTGAAATTTCTTTGCGTGTAATAGTAATTCTTCATTTTGATTTGTACAATCTCTCATTGCATTTACCACCTGCATAGTTTGAAGAAATTGCATCATAAGAAAAGATCAAACTTGTGGAAAATACTCCATCTGCTCATAAAGTCTCTCAGATAGCATGTATGTAGAGGCTCTAAGGGGGGGGGGGGGGGGCAACTGCAATGAGCTGGAAAGTAGTCAGCTAAACGTATCAGTGAATCTGGGTCAAAGATCATTCTCAGAGGCTGATCTAAGCTGTGACTGATGGTAGTAGGTCAATGGAAAGCCAAGTGTGATTGGATCACAAAGCATCAATCATTTCCAGAAACTTCCACGTTCTAATTGCACGCAAACAATCATGCCCCAGATTGTATGTTGATAGAAGCACCTGTGAACTAAAGGAAGTCTACCATGCAAAAGAAAGTTTCAGATCAAGCTGTTTATTACTAAAAAAAATGCTATTAAGGATTAAAGGTAAGAAATGGTCTGAAATGGCATCATAATATGTTTAACCCTTCATTTCCTAACTCTGTAGGAAATGAAGTAAATATGTCTGAAAGGCTAGTAAGTCTGAAGTTGTTGAGCAGTACTATTCTTGGACGGCTGTCAGGTCGTTACAGATTGGGGAGGACACTGATTCTTGAAGGACATGTAATCCTGTAGATTAAACACGAATTACGCCGAGGTTTCAAAAACTCTCTCCTTCTCATTTGTTTAAGCAAAGTTTAGCAACTGAGACAAACGGGCCCTCAATTGCAAAATCTAGGAAGTCATCGTTTTAAAATGTGTATTTTTGAGAACCGTCATCAAAACTACCATACATACTCCAGACAGCCAGCTCTCCACTGTCTACCTGTACCCCTGTACCCCCCACCACTGTCAAGACGCTGATGCAAATCCACTTAACTCTCCAAAAACAACCCCAAACATTAACGACCCTGCAGAATACGAGCTTCTACACAAAGACGGAGAGCTAATTTCACTCACAAATCTCCATCAATAGATCACTAGATTGTTACGAGGGATTTCTCTCTCGTCACTCACTCTTTGACTTCCTTTGCGCTGAAGTCCAGGTACCGGTTGCTGACCCACTGAATCTCAAACCAATCCCTGTAGTGATCGTTCCCGCAGCAGCGGAACTCCATCTGCATCAGGTCCAGGGTCCTCTTCATGTAGCAGCGTCCCGGCGTGTCCGTGTCCTTGTAGTACTTCATGCCGTTCTTCAGACCCTCAGCCAGGGTAAACTGCAGAGGGATCCTCATCACAAAGCACAGCAGGGCGGTGACAACAAGCAGGGCGTTGAACCCCAGGCAGAACACCAAAAAGGGCTTTAACATCGGCTTCCACTTTGCAAACTTAATAGGGTCCAGGGAGTCGTAGCAGACTTTGCCTCCAAAGGCATTCATGCCACACGCTATAAGACCCATAGCTATGAGCAAGTTGGGCAAGAAGTGGCTCTCGTTGTTGTCCATAAGTTCTGAGCGCTTTCTCAGCTCAATCTTGAAGAACAGGCCCAGGCTCAGCACAAGGATGCCGGCCAGCACGGCAAACCAGTACATGAACCAGACCGTCTGAGCAAGCTTCACTCGCTTTTTCAAGTCAAACTTGACCACCATCAAAGCCATTGTTCAAAGTGCTTAGTGTCCTTGCCTCCGAGGAAGAGAGTCAGCCGGCGTGCGGTTGCTTCAAGGTTTCCAGACTCTAAGTTACAGACGTGCTCCTCAATGTGCCGACCCGAAGTTCTTGTCACCTTGATGCTGTGTTCCTCAAGATAGTTTACAGGACATGAGAATCAGCTCGATGTAAAATCCATCCCACAGCAAAGAAGCAGAGCTAAGATAATTCAGGCGGACCCCACACTGGCAGAGGAGTCTTATTTCTTCAAAACCATCTCCTGTCCCATTGTGCCGTAAAAGAAATCTACCCGCATAACGCCCAACCTCACCAAAATATTTTTTTTCCCTTTCTTAACACACAGGTGAGGCTAATCTTGATGCGCCGTTCTCTTAGAGATGGGAAGGATTGCTGGGGAGGCTCATGATTAAACTCAAAGTTGCAGTACGTCATGCTAAGCCCCTGTAAGCAGCCTGATCCAATTTACAGAACAGAAATACCCCACACACACAAGATGAGCCTGATCATAAGCCGTTGCCGGGGGCCATAATTGGTTTGAGTGTTCACATGGTCGTGTCCACCTCGATGGAAGCGCACCGGGAGCCGGGAGGCTCGCAAAGATCACAAACATGGCAGCAGAGGTTCGGGTGGAGCATATCCATCAACACGTACGGGGTTCCATGCCTTCAGTGCTCTTTTCAGTGAACCTTATCAACAAAAACAAAAAAAACTCTTTAGCTTCATGCATCAATTGCTCCAGTATAAGAGTCTCTGAAAATCACTGTGAAAAGTGATTCATCTCATGACCAATCACCCTGTTTTCCAGGAACGTCAAGGAGTGTCTTGAAACAAATTAACAATAAAATCAGGATAACACTTGCAGGGTCTTCAACTGGGCCTTTAAGTTCAAAGCTTGTTTTAAAATCCTAAACATATTTCTGATCCCACCGATCGTCTAATCTTCAACTGGCAGGTTAATCATTGTTAGATCTCGAAATACCAAGGGTGTCCCTACCTTTCGACTCATGGGCCGCAATCTTCAAGTCAAAAGCACTCGAGGGCCCCGTAATGAATAAAAATAAACAACCAAAACTTTGTTGTGATTTTTTTCTAATCTGTTCTACAACTTATGATAATTTTAAATAAAGAAATTAGACTATCTGTATTAAGCCAATTTCAATAACTGAATTCCAGAATTCAGATTTTAATGCACCAAAGTTCGCATTTGAGTAAAAGTCATGGTCGTGTCATGGTCGTGTTTACTATGACCATGTTTACTATGAAATTAAAGCGAATGAAAAAAGTGTGGTTAAGACAAATCTTTTGTGTTGTACCTCAAATTCAATTCAACATTCGATTGTAAGATTTTAACTTGTCTGCAGTAATTTTGCCCAAAAACTAAGAAATTTCCATCTGCTCCAGCCACCAGTGCTGATCAGCCAAATCTTTCTTGAAATGCAGATGGGGGGGCACACAAAATCAGTACAGGGGCAGCAAATGGCCCTCAGGCCACACTTTGGACACACCTAGGACACACCTAGACTAAATGATTATTTGCTACTAATCATGGTACCAATCGTTAAAGTAATGCATTTCTAAGACTAAACATTGTGAAACAGCAGCATTACGCTAAGGGGATGCTTTTCTTCAGCAGGGACAGGGAAGCTGGTGAGAGTTGAAACCAGGTGTGAACTGAATACAGGGCAATCCTGGAAGAAAACCTGTTACACTGCAAAAACGGATCTAAAAATAAGTAAAATGTTCTTAAAATTTGTGTTTTTGTCCTAGATTTGAGCAGGTAAATAATATTATCTGCCAATGGAATGAGTATTTTGACCCCTAAAATAAGATAATTAGACACCCTGCACTTGAAATAAGATGATGGAGATGAGTTGTTGCTATTTTAAGAGCAAAAGTCTTATTCCATTGGCAGGTCATCTTATTAATCTGCACAAATCTAGGACAGATACACTCATTTAAAGAAAATATTACTAATTTTTAGTTCCGTTTTTGCAGTGTAGTGGCGGCTCAAGGCATGGGACTGGACTAAAGGTTTACCTTCCCACAGGACAAGGACCCTAAACACCTCATCAAAGCCACAATGGAGGAGTTTAGATCCAAGCATAATAATGCCTGAGAATGGCCCAGTCAAAGTCCAGACCTAAATCCAGTTGCAAGTCTGCTGCAAGAAAGATGTTTTCAATCTAATCGTGCTGAGATTTAGCTTCTTCAAAAAGAAACATAATATATTGGACATAATGCTCTGAAAGACATTTTAAAAAAATTTAATTGCAGCGAAAGACGGTTCTAAAAACGGCGGCCAACACTTTTCAGATTCTTATGTATAAAAAATGCTGAAGACCATGTTTTCCTTTCTTTCCACTACAGAGTTAAGGCTTGAAATTTTTAACTTTAATATTTCAAATGCATCAATACTTCTGCAAGACACAGTAAGCTAATTAAGTTGTGCTTAACCAGGGAGAAGATGTAAACTAGACACTAAACGATCTCGGCTTTAATTAATGTAAACGCGGTAACCACTGGATTCAACGTGTTGCTGTAGTTCATATGTTTAATACAGCATTGAATTTTTGTTCAGTTCAATATTTCAGTTTTCAGTTTCAGTTTCAATATCTTACACATTACTGTTTCCAGTATGAAAATACACAAGACCAAAAATACATTAATCACAAACTGTAGCAATGGGATCAAAATGTAAAAGCTAAACACAAGTGAAATTAGTGGAAAAGCTATTACTTTGAATTCGGTTGGACTGTACAGGTAAAAATAAAAAAGTAGCCATTTAGATGGGTGGTTATAAAATATGACCCCCTCACCTTACATTTACAGAAATAACTGAGACACATCTAGCTGCCCCTCTGCCAGAACGGCGCATGCAGCGTCATATGCAGCACACACTAACCTCAGCCGTTTCCTGATACATTGATATTTTTACTTCTTGCATTTTGACAAAAGCTGCAGTGCTGATATTCTTGTGTTAAGTGTAGTCAGGTTAATGAATGCAAACATTACTTACGTCCTGAAATTAAATAATGCTACATATTACACCCTACACCAGGATGCTTTGGAAGGAAACCGTTTTGTCTGTTCTAATTCCACTGTTATTTGTAATATCATGATCTACAATGTCACACTTATAGTGTTATTTTACACCTATTTGTCATTGCGGTTCTAAGACATTTTAAGACTAGACTGCTGGGTGTAATAGTTGACTCCAGATTATCATGGAAAAAACATATTATTGCAAAAATGGGAAGAGGTATATCCATTATGAGAAGACATGCAAATTTCTTAACTTCAAACATTAGGAATTATGCAATGAAAGCACTAATATTGACATACCTCTACTATTGCCCAGCAGTTTGGTCAAATGCCCCTGGGGAATATATGAATAAATTACAATTTATACAGAATAGAGCTGCTCGTGTAGCACTCAGGTGCAGCTACAGGAGAAATATAATATTAATGCACAAAGATCTTAATTGGTTGTTGGTCAAAGATAGATTGTTGTATTCATTGTTAATTTTCATAAGAAATATTTCTAATTCTAAATTTCCTTCAGTTTTGTTCAAGCATCTTTCTTTCAGTGTAGAAAATCACCAGTACAGTACTAGACATGCAACTAAAGGAAATTTCACTTTACCCATAGTGAGAACAAATGCCATAAAAAATACTGTTGTGTTTAGAGGCATGAAAGAATGGAATAATATGCCAAAACAAATCCTGCTTTCTAATAAATTTAAAGTATATGTAAAACAGTTTTTATCAAAATAATATAACTGTTTATATTTATTCATATATGTGTGCGAATATGTATGTATATGTGTAGGTATGTGTTTTATATTTGTCATATTTCATGCCCGCATGAGGGTACATATATACGTTAATATGTGTATATGTTGTATATGTATTTGTGTATGTGTTTGTGTATTTTCTTTTTCTTTCAATTGTTTGTTGTATTCTTTGTTTTGTTTTTAATGTATATATTTTTTCAGGACCCCAGGAACAATAGCTGCAGCATAGCTGTAGCTAATGGGGATCCTTTCAATAAAACTAAAAAAAACTAACAGTAAGTAGAATTAATAGTATGCATCGCACAGTAAAATGATATATACTCTTTCATTTCCGATTGTGACTGTATAAGCATTTTTGCACCGAATCAAAATAAATGGAATAGATTATATTTGCTATTTTAAAGCCTTTTACAACCACACCTGTAGGGCATGGATGTGATTTTAATTTGGGGCTTTAAAATAAGACTTGGTTCCACAAGTCTCATATGTGATTTATATGTGGTCCATACAATGCACTTATTGGCTCGAATATATACATTACCACTACCATCAGCAGCAAATTCCAACTCAAACACACAGTTTTTGTACCCATTAGGAACTTCTGGTATCCTTCTGGCATGTTTAATTTATTTAGTTTGCATCCTACTGCACACCCCGGCGGCTGCTAGGCAACAGAGCCCATACATTTTCAATGCGGATGATGTCGGAGCCATTCCAGAGACCTAATGTTGGTGCAATGTCTGTCCATTTCAAAAGAAGTTTTGATTATTGTTAATGATCATTGTTCTTGTAATTGTAGCCCAAGTTGCAGCACTTAAAATGAAGGTGAAACTAAAGATTTTGGAGGTTCTACTTTTTTCTTGTTCTATCCACTTGGTACAATGAACCAGTGCAACTGGAAGCATGACAGAGACTGAGCACCATCATGGTTGACACTTGGTACCCAAACTTCTCCCTACGATGGAAGCAAATTGAAAAGGATGGTTAACAACAACATAGAAATCACCAAGTTTCAGGCCTGCCATGAACTGGAAACTGCTGGAACACCAGGGCCACCGTCCACAGTTTCACTTAACCATGGACTGAGATGGTGCCATCCAAGAACCAAAAGCCCCTGCTCCAAAAATATTCAATGTGAAGTTGTCCATATGGACACTTTTTTTTTTTTTTTACGGTCAAATGAGACAATACGGAGCTTTTTGGTAACAATGACAAGAAGCACATTTGGATGAGTCATGGTGAGGTGTTAAAACCCAAGAACACCTAGCCAGCTGTCAAGTTAATGTCAAGCATGATGGTGGTAGCATCATGCTGAGGGTCTGTTTAGGCACCTGTACACAAATTGTATGAAATAAGAAAAGGAGAATCAAATTCTTCAACTTCAACGTAAACAGATAAATGGCTGAAACTTCATTACATCTGGGTTCTCCAACAACACAACAATTGGAAACTGACATAAAAGCAGTTTTTTTGGAACGTTAACCCTCTGAAAATGATCCTAACTTAACTGTACTGAAAGCAGACTCGCGAAGGCAGGAAGCAAAGTCATTTAAATCAGCTCTGCTCCGACTATTTTAGTCTTAAAATAACTTTTTTTAAACTCAAGTCTGTGTTTAGTTAAAATCAGAGAAAAACTGCTGAACAAAAAAACTGACCATGTAACAATGCAAAAACTCTCCCTGATGATGATGCTGACATTTTTAAGCATGTTAAACCAAGTTAAAACCTAAAGCTTTGACTAAATTTTTTAAACACAGTTTTAGATTCTACAAATGTAAAAAAGAATAATTTTGCATCTGACTACTATCGACAACACCAGTAACAAAAAATTAATAGATAAATAAATCACACATTAAAATTTTTGATTTATAAAAAAAAAAAAATTTTTAAAAAGTACGTTTAAAAACAACTCCGTTCCGATTTTTAACAGATCAGCGTTGTTGATAGGATTATCGGATCACTGGGTGCTCGGGTAATTAGGTTAGTGTTCCTGGACACCCCACACAAACACTGCACGCTAACAAATTTTAAGCCTTGTCGCTTTTGAACACAAAATGTTGACATTGGAGCTGATTGTCTTTAAAAATATTACAGAAAGCGAAAAGATGCAGTAACACACACAGTGGGATTTCTGTACGCCACCTGAGTGTAATCAGATAAGAACCAAATTAGTTTTAAAAGAGGAAGTTCTCAAATTAACAAGATAAAATTATATTCTTTCAAACATGTCTGTCTCTGACCTGAAAATAAGAAAGAAAGAAAAAAAAACTGTAAGAGCGACTCGTGACCCAGACACCACTTAACAAACAAGCCTGGAGAGTAATTTAAGGGAAAGCACAGTTCCATCCAATATTGTCAGTGCGTCTAATAAATTAGAATTATTCAAAAAGTGAAACTTATCTTATATAGATTCATTACACACTAAGTAATACATTTATTATTGTATATTTTGAAGTTCATGGCTTACAAGTAATGAAGACCCAAAATTATATCTTTCAGAAATTACTAATAAAAAGGGATAAATAAAAATGTTGACCTGATGAAAGATATGTCCATGTATTGAATTGAATATATATGAATGAATATATATGAATATAAACTCAGTACTCGGTTGGACTCCTTTTTGCATGAAACACTGCATTAAGACAGCATGGAGTGGAGGTGGTCTGCCTGCGGCTCTTCTGAGATGTTAAGGAAGCTAAAGTTGCTTTAATTGCACAAAAATATGAATATAAAAATATCAGTGCGTGTAATGAATCTGTATAGAATAGAAATATCCTTCATCGTCCCACAGTGGGGAAATTCTGTTGTACCAACAGCAAATGGAAGCCTGCAGATATAAACATAAAACCAAAAATAAGAGCCTGTACAGTAAGCACAAATCTACACAATGAGAAATACAACAGTCTCATCAGTGGGAACTGGCGCCAGAATCAATGTTTACATTTCAAACCAACTACTGAAATTAACTTTTTTGTGATACTTAAATGTTTAAAGATCCACCTCCACACTTAATAATCAAGGAGAATAAACTCCAGTCACTCCCACAATTTCTCTGCCATTATATTAAAACAACTTTAAAGGATGGAATGAAGGAAGTTGTTTGGCCTGTGTCCAAAATTTAAGCTTTCCTATAGCAGAAATCAACACGACCTGACGGCAGGAACTGTCCAGTGCTGAAGGCGAAAGCACGTATAGCTTTGAAATTTTGATGACATTTTGCAAACCGGGAGGCAAAAGTTGACATGGGTTAATAAATAATTAGTACAAAGACGCAGCTGCAAACGTTTTGGTTTTCTTTTCTTTTATTAATAAATAAGCACAGAAGGTTCCTCTTACGGTACATCAACTCATTCTTGGGTGAGGCACTTTTACCTAAATGTTATCTGAGCCAATAGATCAGGTGAGTTTTATTAGAAGAGCTTCAACTCAGCGGATATTACAGAGAATTTTAAATCTTTGATAACATGAGAACAGGAGAACATCCTTAAACATTAGGTTTTAAGGGTCCCAGGAGGTTTTTCTGTCTGCTTCGGGAATGACAGTCCAGTTGGGGGATGGCGTCCCAGCGGCCAGCCAGTTGAAGTCGTCCACCTGGGTCCAGTTGTTTCTGTCCCGGTCCAGGCCAGACGCAGAGAAGTCCTGACCCAGGGTGGGGTAAGTCCAGCAGAACGGGGCGAAGCTCACCCCCCGGCAGTCCTCGATGATGGCCCGGCTGGTGACGTGCAGGTACACCTGGGTGTCGGTGGTGTGGTGGGTCCTCAGCTGCTGGCAGGGGAAGGCCAGCACGCTGTTGCTGCAGTGATCCACGAACACGGAGGTGGCTACGGGCCCGCAGAGGATCTCGCAGGCGTGGATGTGTTTCAGGTGCAGGGTGCTGGGAGAGCCATACAGGCGAACCTTGCAGTTGGTCAGGTGAGTCAGCAGCACGTCTCGGTTTTGGATCTCCTCTGACGTCTTTGTTAGAGACTGGTTGCTGATGTTGGAGAGGTCAGCCCGCTCGGAGCCTGCTGCTCCATCCACCTCGGTGACACCTGAACGCGCAGCCTCAGACGACGGAGGAGGAGGAGGAGGAGGAGGATCTGACACCTTCTCCGCAGCTTTACTCCTCGATCTGAAGGTGAACTTCTTCTTGGGCAGCGTCTCCTCCCTGATCTCGCTCAGAGACGCCTGGAGCTTCTGCAGAGCACTCTGGGCCACTCTTATGTCGTACTGGCTCAGAAACATCATGCTGTCGTTCAGAAACTTCTGCAGCTGCGTCATCCTGGCCGTGGCCTCCTCCAGCTTCTGGGTCGCAGCGGGCCGGTCAGCACCCGAGCAGCCGGCGAGAAGCTCCTGGATGCCCGCCCGCTCCGCGTTAAAGGCGCTCACGAAATACCCGGCCTTCTCCTCGCCCACCGACTGGCTCTGTTTGGCCTCCTTCCGGCGCTCGGCGTCTTCCGCCAACGCCTGCTGACGCGTCTCGATCCGCTCGCGTATCTTGGCGGCTCCGTTTTTATCGTAAAACCCGCTTTCTGCACTTACTTCCACGGCTGCGTCCATGTTGATACAATGGCGGAAGTGACGTCAGGCGTTGTAACCCGAGCGAGATTGAACAGCGACCCCTGCTGGTTCGGAGGGGCTACAGCTACACGTCAAAAGCCACACACAAAAAAAGGAGCAATCCCAGGGAATCTGAAAATCTTTGTATAGATACTTAATTGTACGTAAATCACTTCATAAAATTAAAACTCATATATGATATAGATACATTGCACACACAATTATATATTTTAAGAGTTTGCTTTGATTTGTATGGCTTACAGCTGGCAAAAACCCAACATTCATACACACACTGCAAAAAGAGAACTAAACGTAATTAAACTTTTCTTGAAATGAGTACTTTTCCTTGTTTGGAGCAGTTAAATACGACTATTCGGCAATAAAATAAGAATTTGCACTTAAAATAGGAACAATTTATCTCCATCGTCTTATTTCAAGTGCAGGCTATCTAATAATCTTATTTTATATGTAAAAATACAAATTCCATTGGCAAATAGTCTGCTTTTACTGCTCAAATCAAGATACACTAATTTCAACAAGATTTTGCTTACTTTTAGCTCCCTTTTTGTAGTATTAGGGCCATCCACTCATTGGGAAGACCACTGATATGACAGACGTTGAGCAGACAGACATTAACACCCTCTACAAGGAGGTTAAGTCACAAAAGGCAAAGGTGTTAAAGGAACTGACTATTCACTAAGTGTTGCATCCAAGCATGTTAAAGGAAAGTTGAGAGGAAGAAAGAATAATCAGCTTCATTGGTAATAACTGTGGGCACTGCCTGGAATTTGACATAGACTACATCGCTGACAGAGCACAGACATAGGTAGAAGAGAAACATATAAGCAGCAGTGTGTATATGTGTCTATTTTTTCTTTATAATGTAAAGAAAAATGAGAGGTCATCATAGTGAGAAGGTGTTTATTTTGTTTCACAGCAGTGTAGCTGACTGCCCAGACTGTTATGTCTATGCTGACGGCTGAAGTGTTTATTGTGTTCAGGACTCTGTAGCACCGAGATGAAGGTACAACAGTTTGCGTTCAGGGTGTGCGAGGTTGGTAGAGATGTTAGCTTCCCTTTTCTTGACCCTAGACCTGTACAAAATGTGAATTAAGGTAAGGTCAGCCCCGAAGATCCTCTCTGCAGACCTAATTGTTGGCTGCAGTTTAGACCCATCCTGTTTTGTTAAAGAGCCAAATGTCACAGTGATGAATGAACACAGGATAGACTAAATGGTGGCAGTATAGAAAATAACCTCCTGCAGCTCCTGTGGAAGATCATTCTTCTTCGGTTGCCGCAGGAAGTAGTCTCTGATGGACCTTCTTCTGTACAATGTCCCTGTGTGAGGACCACCTCGGGTCCCAGTGGACCAGCCGATCCACTTCCTTTCTGTGTCTAGACACGTCATTATCCTGGATAAGACCAGTGACATTGGTGTCATCAGGGAACTTCAGTTTTTTTTTTTTTACAGAGGTCCAGTCACTTCTGTACAGGGAGAAGAGGAGTGGGGCGAGAGCACACCCCTGGGGGGGTGCCGGTGTGGATAGTTCTTGAGTGGGAGAGGATGCTCCCCAGTCTCCCCTGCTTTTGCTAGTCACTCAGGAAAGCTGTGGATCCACTGATAGGTGGAGGCTACTACTGTGAGCGGAATTAGCTCTTTAGCGATATAATTTATCTAAAACTCTTTAACTGCTGTCCCAAATCACCTGAAACATGCCATCCCAATTTGCCACGTCACACCTGGTAAAATGCACAAATTAAAAGAATCCAAACATCATTTCTAAAACAATAATTTGTTTCACTATTAAATCACAAATGTTTTATATCGTTAATACATACATTTGTCAAATAAATTATATAACCTTACATAAAAAGCAGCCTAAGCTCAACCCCATATTTGATGCTGACCACACCCGACGTCCCTAGAATTGTCATGTGACATTTGTAAAACGTATCAAAGCTACAAGGAGACACTAATTGTTATCTAAGCATTAGTTGCTGAACATATTGCCTCTCATTTTCATACATACAAGTTCATGATTGACTCCATAACTCCAAGGTGCTCAGGTCCAATGGTTGAAAAAAAGTAGACTTCGTCACCCCTACTGACCAGACCGTGCAAACAGGATATCCGTTTGCATGTATATGCTGACATGATGGTACTGTGCCTTGTGGCCATATACCTCTAATTTAGTCTTATCTGGCAAAAGGGCATGGTTACAGGACTCTTCTGGTTAATTAAAATCAAGCTTTGCAAGCCTTGTAAGGTTGCTATATTCTTTATAGAGAGCAGAATCTTTCTCCAGACATTGCTTCCCAAAACAGTGCATGTGCAGTCTTTTCAAATTGTCCTCTCATGAACGGTAACCTTCAACATGCTGAGGGCTGTAGAGTCTGTTGACATTGTGGTTTCTGCATTTTATCTGAGCACTGCCGTCTGATCAAGGACCTTGAATGTGCAGAAACCATGCACTCCTGGAAAGATCGGCAGCTACCTTAATTTTTCCCCCCACATATAAATATTTCTTTTTCTCCAGAAAGATGGACTATAAATGGTTTGGAAATGGATAAATGTGGGCTTTTATCCCACAACAAACATGTGAATGAGAAGATTTTTGGATGAAAATGTAACTTTTTCGTCGTCACGTGGTTGAACACTAACACATCACATTGAACACAAAATCTGTGCAGTGAAACATGGTGGTGGCAGCATCATGCTTTGGCTATGATGCTGCCACGATGATGAAGGGACAAGAAAGCTGGTCAGAGTTGAAGATAAATACTGAGAAATCCTGAAATGAGTCCTGTTAGAGGCATATATATATATATATATATATATATATATATATATATATATATATATATATATATATATAATATATATATATAAATAATGGGACTTATATATATATATATATATATATATATATATATATATATATATATATATATATATATATATATATATATATAAGTCCCATTAGAGGCATATATATATATATATATATATATATATATATATATATATATATATATATATATATATATATATATATATATGTGTGTGTGTGTGTGTGTGTGTGTGTGTGTGTATGCACTCCTTCAAATCTGAGTTAAAGCTTTTTTGCAAAGAAGAGCAGAAATGTTGCAGTTTAGATATGCAAAGCTGGAAGAAATATAACCCTAAAAATATCAGCATTACTTTGTGTTGGTCTTTTATATCAAATTCAAATAAAATACATTGAATGTGGTGGTATAAGATAAACAAATGTAAGAGTTCAAGGGGTGTGAATACTTTTAGGAGCTATTTTAGGCACATTATTTTATTTATTAAACGCTATAACTCTTTGTATATATAGCTAAATGTAAATAAGGCATTAAATTGAGTTCAAATTTGACCACGTTTCTCTAAAACTGACTCAAATGTTCATACCTGAGAAACGTCAAGGTGTGCTAAACACAGGACCGCCCTCTACCGTTGGTCGCGATAAAGTCTAATTGCACATGTCTTCGATTCACTGGAGTAGGAAAATATATTATATTATATATAAAATACATCTTCAAGTAGCGTTGGGTTTTATAAATAAATCATCAGTGTTTGTGTATTTGCCATGGAAATATTTGGGGTTGGTATGGTGTCGTTGAGCTCCGCTGACTTGGCTGTGTGTGCGCTACCCCGGCGACCCGTGCGGTGATGGCGAGGAAACCCCGTTGACAAGACACCGCTTTTTCATGACGGTGAGTTCCCCTTTGAGTGTATTATAATTTTGTGATAAAAATTTCAAGGAAAAAACACACACAGGCTCCTTCCTCCCTTCCTTCAGGGAGGGAAGAGAGTTTGAGCGGAGAGAAAAATCTATCCGAGACAGAACAGGGACAGTGAGAAAAATATATGAGTGGGAGAGGGAGAAGAAGGAGGAGGAGGAGAAGGAGGGGGGAGCAAATTAAAAGTTGCCAAATGGAGATATTGGGTTTCAAGAGGAGTGAGACAGGAGTAAAGGGTTTGCCTCTTTTTCGGTCGTCTTTATGTTATGCTAATCGGGATAAATATTTATAGCTCGACGCGGTTTGGTCCTTTTTAGCCTTTCCAGCGAATTCAATTTCAAACCCGACGTCGACGACATTGCGGCTAGCTAACCGGGCAACGAGAACAGGCCGAGGGTTGAGGCTGAATGTTCGGACGGCCACGGCTGGAGACGGAGCCGATCGGGACTCAGACCGGTTCTAACGCCCGAGTATAAATCTTCCTGCTCGGCACAAATGTGACGATATTTTTTTTTCCCCCATCCGTGCTGGCGGCTGAGCCAAACATCGATGACAAATGAAGGCTTCCCCCCCTTCCAGGAGCAGCAGGGGCGGAAAATGCGTCAGGGACGGACGGGCGTTTTGTCCTGCTTTCAATGCGATTATCTTTCTCTCGACTCGGTTTATTTTTGGGGGGATTTAAACCCGCAAACACCGCCTTGCTTGCTGACAGAGTTGTTTTAACAACAACCACACAGACGCTCCGATCGGTGTCTATTTTCTCCTGCGGGGTTACTTTACCTACATGCTAGGGGCGGATTTCGGAAATAACCCGACTTTTTTGTTCGGAATTAGACTACAGGAAACAAACAGAAAATACACGTCTGACAACAATTTAGCAACTATTAGCTCTAAAACCGGTTCACGTCTTGAATTAAGAAGACTCAGCTCCGTTTGGCGTCGAAAATTGTTGTTTTTTTAATGTGGAAATGGACCCCTAACCGTCATTTTCTGATGCTAGCTTCATTTAAGTTACACCATTTTAAGTATCGGAATCATGTTAAATTGTGTTTAATATAAAATATTGGCTCGTTTTCTACTAGCTGCCCATATTTAAAATCTTGTGAATTATTAATACTTAATGTTTGTTTGATTTCCGCCTTTTATCTGCAGGACAAAAGCAAAATCGTCGTGTTTTTTTTTTTTTTAATAAAACAGTTTTAAATGGGGGGATACGCTTTACTTTAACATGTTTTCTTACTTTATTCAGTTATAGTTTAGCAAACAAATTAATAAAAAAATATATTTTGGTCCAGTGTTCCAGTCAGTCTTTGTTCAGCCAGAATCAAAGATGGTGGCTGATCGTGGTTCAGCTACAAAGACAGCCCCATGGCGTGGCACAGCCATTTTGTAGCACTGCAGTCGCCTTCACACATGCCCACGCAATGGCCCAACTCCTATTCTAACAACACACACAAATAAAGTTTTTTCAACGCTTCCCTTCATAGTGCTCTATGCATTATGCTTTCTTCACATCCTTTTAAAAGCTTCACTCATAAATGTATTAAAATACTCCCTGTATTGCTGGCTGATAAATAAAGCCGTCCAGTTAGTGTGCGTGTGTGTGTATAGAGCAGCATTTAAAACCCAAATGACAATTTTCTACACTGCAAGCACAAGTAGGGGCAGTGGTTGAGAGTAATGGGAGGGAGTTTGTGTGTCAGTGAAGCATTTTGTAGGAGTGGTGAACGCCTTCCTGTTCCTCGCTCATGTCCTGAATAACAAATGTCCACTCCCTCTTGTTTCACCCTCTAGATGTGTTTTACTGAATACCGTACTCACTATTTGCAGCGACCTTGGCCAGTGACCTTGTGAATTGACTAAAAACAGCTTTTTCGCCCCGCAGCCCAGCCAGTTGCAAGATAATAAGGCTGTTACATGACTGAATCCATTGCTTCATGGTGGACATCTGTGAGTTACATGCCCCCCCTTGTTATCGTCATTCAAACGTAAAGGCAGTCGTGTTTACTCTAGGCTTCTAAAGATTTACTATATATATATACAGCGACAATAAAAAGGATTAGCCTGTCCACTTGTCCAAACTGGGTCACGAGGGTTCCTACAGGTGCAAATAAATTCATACATTAGCCTGAGTCTTTAAATGGTGCCGCAACCTCATTACTCATTTGATTGGCCAGTGTTCAACTCAGTTGCAAGGTCCAAGATACTGAGAGTTGTAGCTGTACGTGTTAGGAAAGTCGCCTGAAGCCAGTCTTTTTTAAAAAAAGCATTTTATATGATTATCAGTTCAAATAATCTTAAAATTTGGTACAAGCACCGCATATTTGCCAAGTATATTTGCCAAAGTATCTGCCAAGTTACTTTATTATCCTGCACAGTTACTTTATTCTGAAATCCACTGCAATTCACTGGAATTTTCAAGCTGTATGCAAACGAAATTTCGTTCTGTACGTACTCTGTGCATACAAAATGACAATAAAGTTTGTCTAAGTCTAAGATACTTCGATCACTTTGTCGTAATTTTGGGAGAAGGCCTAACCCTATGCCCAAACTGTTGACGTCAGACGAAATGAAATTAGCTAGCATGTTCGGAAACAACGGAGGAACCACTGCTAAAGCCTATCAATACATTTAGCTAATTGGATACTGTTTCCCATCTCTTTATCCCTACAACTGACATGGACTACAGTTGCAATGTACAATGGCATATAACTATCGCAATATATGCATCACAGTCGGATGTCTTCATAATGCGCATTAACCAAGAAACCAACCGATTTAAATCAAGTCCAAGACGAGTGGTCAAAATTTCTAGAAGAATCTTATTGTTAAGCGTGCTGTGACTTGTTAAGTTACTTTTAACCAAATATTATTTGGATTGTATGCCTATATCTAAGCCTGTTTTTATATATTTTTTTATACTTTTTGAAATAGGGAGAAAAAAAAATCAGTTTTAATTCAAGCTGTTGCATCTAAGTTTATGCCCATAAGTCATTGCAGTTGTTAATTACGTAACCATTTCACAAAGCCCCAAATTACTATGTCATTATTAGGCTATGTAAACCATCAGATCGCAAAAACAAGTGTCAGAGTTACATGAAGTGATCAGTATGATATTTCCGATATTTCAGTGAACACATTCTGCCTTAAATAAATCCTCACCTGCTGTTATTTCATACTGTTTCAGGTGTCATGGACGATGAAGACGATCGCCGTCTTCTGGATATTTTAGGGTAAAAGAACCCCAACCCCCTGAAGTTTATACCCTTTTCTATCCTAAAATGTGCCGAGATCACTTTTATACTGAGCAGGCAGCCTTGCCACATGTCTTTCATTAATAATTAGAAAGTTAGAAGCATTTCTAGACAAACCTACCTCTGACATTATCTTTCCCTCTGTCTTGAATTAACCTTAAAACACTGTAGCCCTAACCAGATTTTTTTTAAAACAGATTTTTACCAATTATTATGCGATAACACAAATTGATGAAGTTAGACTGTCGTAACCTTCCAAGTGTCTCTTCTTTACCCTTTTCAGAGATGTGGAAGCTTTGAACGATTATCTCCATGGCAGCAATAGCAAGTCTGTGAGTGTACGTTTTCAACCATTTATAGTTGTACGGAGAAAAAATAAAAATAAAATCTTCCTCAGATGTAGGTTTTAAGTGGAGAAATGGCTGACTTCAGAGGGTTTTCTTTTCCTTTTTCAACAGATTGGAGAAGATGATGTGACAAATGCAGCTTATGGGTCAGATGGATCTTTTTTCGCTAATGAGAACGTGAGTATACAACTATATGCTTTATATAAATTAAATGATAAAAAAACGTAATTCTTTTGTGGCCATACAGTGTATTTGTTTATCTGGTTGTAAGTATTTTTATTTATTTATTTATTTAATCAGGACAGCGCACATTAATGAACAATCTTATACTCTTGTACAGATTGTAAATGAGCCAGATTATAGCATAGTTGCTAATTTACATCTGTCGTCCTGAGGCAGGAAAAATAAAAAAAAACAACAACACAAGATCACAAAATACAATATCAGTCAATATACATAGACACACATTCAAACAATGACATTACAAAAAAATAAAATTAGTGAGTGCATGACTGGGAACTTTGTATATGGTTGTAAATGTTGTGTCTAGTTCTGGGATATCTTGATAGTATTTTTAAAAGTACAGCTTGTGAAGTAGTTATTGAGCATTTTCAATACGGAATAAATCCAAACTCAAATTGCATATAATGCATTCCAGCTCTGCGCGTGTTATGATCTATGTTAATATCAGGAGGTCAATTGTTTTTTATTCAGTGGGTATGAACAAAAGGTACTTTTTATGTGTCCCTCAGAGTGGCTGCAACACTGGTCTCAAGGATGGGTCTTCTCCAATGGGTGAGTTTGAGGAGGACCCAGCCGGCGAAGGCCTCCACCTCTCGAGTAGCCTCTCGTTTATTGAGGACGAACTGGGGGCTGGGAGCTCCCCTGAAGGGGTGGATCTTGGGGGAGAGGATCAGCCCTTTGACATTCTCCAGAAGTCTCTGTTGGAGGCCGACATCACGGAGCAGACGTTGGCCCAGGAGGCTCTGTTGGACTCCCAGCCTGCTCCAAATCTCGTGCAAGCTCCAGTTCCCTTTCCTTCCCAGCTGGTCTCTGGGGGTTACGGAGGTGGAGCGGGTGTGGTAACCACTGCGGCAGCTGCATTCCCAGCTGGTCAGGTATTGCAAGGAGTATCCCCGCTGGCCAATGGTTCCACCCAGCATATCCAGGTCTTGGGCTCGTTTGGGGCGAGTGGTGGTTTAATGACCCTGAGCAGCTTAGAAAGAACTCCTCAGATAGTTTTAAGGCCAGGAGTGCCTGTAGCTCCAGCGGTGACTGCGGCGGGGGGGCAGGTCTTTGCCCCAACCCAAGGGCAGGTGGGCCAAGTGGGCTTACCTTTCAAAAACATCCCCCTTCAAAACATCATCATTCAGAGGGGCCCTGGAGGGACCCAGGCTCTCGTACGACCAATCCAGCCCAAACCCTCTCAAGCTGCGCCTCAGACTGTCTTCAGCCTTGGTCTTCAACCCACCCCCTCCACCCTGGGTAATATGGTAAACGCAAACACCGTCGCTCCGGGAGGACAGTACACAGCTAATGGTTCAATATTGGTGCAGCCGCCAGTGGATCAGCAACAAATCCAGAGCCAGACGAATCTACAACCAGGACAGTTCTTACTACCCAACTCTTTGACGCTTACACCATCCAACACCATCCACAACGGCTCTGCCAACCCTAACCCAAGCACCCTAATTGCCAACCAAAACACAGTGCAGATTGCACCGGGGCAAAACTTTTCCGCCCCGCCGGGAAGTCAGCTGATCCTAAACCAGGGCGTGGTGAGCGGGACTCAGGTTCTGGGTACCACAACTCAGACGTGGACGGGGGTTTCTTGTGCGAGCTCCACGCCGGTACAAACTCCTGGGCGGCTGACGCTGGTCGGCTCGGCAACCATCGGGATTGGGAGCCAAGGCCAGGCATCTTCTTGTCCAGTCCAGCGCCTCCTAGTGACTCAAACCCAGAACTGCACTTCTCTGTCTCCTTTACCCAGCGGTGTGACGCAGGATCAAAAAGATTTTAGACAGGTATAGTTGCTAGAAATCCTTTTTTTTCCCCGCTTTGTTTTTCCCCCCGTTAACTCCTGTCTGACTTTTCTCTGCAGAATTCTTTATCACCGGCATTTAAACAGGTACAGGCCAGCAACATCCTCGGTAAGCAAAACTAATTCTGCCTCATGGCTTGATGTTTCAATCCACGTTTGAGCTTTGTCTGTTGAACATTGATTTCATTCCTTGTTTTTTCTACATTAGCCCTGAGTACCATAGCACAAGAGTCAACGCTAAACTCTGAGGTACGTTTTAAAGGGTATTTTTATACAAATGTCTGAATTTTAAGCAAAGAAAGATGCTATTATAACAACATTGGATTATTATTTGTTTTCATAGAAGAGGCTAATTGGTCAATCGCTTACAAGAACAGAACTGTGAGTTTTGTTTCCACACACTCTGACATTCAGATCTTTATTGAGAGTGTAGGGTCACTGAAGTTTGTATTTTTTTTTTTTTTTTACCCAACTTTCAACAGGATTCTTCACCACCTGAGGAAGGATCACGCCGGCGTTCAGAACCCAAATCGACGAAAGTTCACCTCGGTTGAAGACGCGCTGCAGAGACTGCTCCCCTACCACGTGTTCAGGGGGGCTCCGCCGTGCCACGACGAGTTCTCACAAGGTACAGCCGTGAAACAACGGGCTTCACTTCAACTCCGCAAACAAGCCCGAAAACTAGCTCTAAAGTCTGTGCTTGAAACTCCCCTAGTGGACGAGGAGTTTGAGGACGTCGCGACTCAGGTGGTGATGAAGACCCAGACCATGGTTAATAAATACAGGCGACTACTGATGGTGGAGGCTGAAGTAAGGGACACGCGCAAATCTGTTATTCACTTTGACTTGGGACGGATAAAAACAGAGCAGAGATGTTATATGGCCGTGTTTTTGAGGAACCAGGGTAAGCCGAGTTTTATTTCTACAGCACATTTCAGCAGCAAGGCGGTTCAAAGGGCTGTATATCATGAAACCATAAAAAAATATCATAAACACATCGAAACGGTCACTGGTTGTGAGACCAGGAACAAACATTACATTTTATCAAGTAAAAACATCAATACACACCAAATACGTCAGTCAATGTTCCTGTTATGGGCGGAAAGCAGCTATAAACAGGTTTCTCTTGATTTAAAGGAACTCACAGGTTCAGTTTTTTTTGCTGTTTTCTGGAAGTTTCGCAAGGCTGCAAGTTCCCTGGTTCAAATCCCACAGACTGCCACTCTGGGTCCCTGAGCAAGACCCTTAGCCCCAGAACGCTCCCCACATTCGGCATAGTGGCTCTCCACTGCTTCTCAAGGAATAGGTTGAATGTGCAAAGTTGCAATGACAAATGAAGGTCTTTCCACTGTACGTACGTACTAGGGCCAAATCAGATAACAAGCATAGAAATTAAGCCCACACAGCAAAAACGGATCTAAAAATAAGTAAAAATGTTCTTAAAATTTGTGTTTTTGTCCTAGATTTGAGCAGGTAAATAATATTATCTGCCAATGGAATGAGTAGTTTGAGCCCTAAAATAAGATAATTAGTCATTCTGGACTTGAAATAAGATGATGGAGATGAGTTGTTCCTATTTTAAGTGCAAAAAGTCTTATTCCATTGGCAGATCGTCTTAATTACCTGCTCAAATCAAAGACAGATACACTAATTTTAAGAAAATATTACTTATTTTTAGTTTTTGTTTTTTCAAGTGCAGAAAATGGCCCTGGCAGTTTTGAAAGTACCCAGAACAATTAGGGAGAAGGTTTATGGAGGAAGAGTGTGAAGCGCTTTGCCCTGGTTGATTATTCCCAGCATCAGTTATCTCCCAGTTTAAACTCCTCAGCATGGTGAATCGTCTTGTTACTGAACATGGCTTTATAAATAAACTTGCCTTGCCTCAATATTTTGTCTGAACTTTAAAGCATACCACAGGAATGTGAGTCCTTTCAGCTGCTCCCTTATTCAGAGGTCGCCTCTGAGAATAATTACAAGCGTAATTATGTTCGTATTGCAGCCCCCCTGAGCACTGAGCTATCACGCACATTGGTTATTATCACCTAACTGATGACTTCTGAGGATATTGAAGGTCTTTTAGCACGAAGTTGACATTTTCTCAAATCTTCTTCAGTCTCTAAAAACTAACTTGCCCTTTTTTTGTCCGCAGCGTTCCAGCCCTTCTTCAGAAATGGTGATGATCGACAGGACTTTCAACCAAGAGGAGCGCGGCAACCTGACGCAGGACAAACGCACCGTGCTCGTGGATCCAGGTAGACACTTAGAAAACCAGAGGAATGCTCATTTTGAGATTAAATGGACCGTTCAGTGTTCTTGAAGTGAAGCTCAGTTGAAAGGTTAAGCAGTTAACATCTTACCTGCAGCAGGTAAACCTTCATTTTACTGTAAATTCAGATTAGCTGGTCGGGTGAGCTGAAGACCAAAGGGGACCTCTGATGCGCATTTCCTTTTCAACAACTGTACAATTATATTAAAAAACAAACAGAATATTAAAAGTTAAGTTACCTGTTATCTCCCTGTATCCAAGTTTTATTCCTTTGTAAAACAAATATCCTCCAGTCTGGGAGAAAGTGCTTCAGAATCCACACCATGATGTGTCAAACGTTGCCCAGCGAAGTGTTTATCAAAAACCAAGAAACCAGCTTGAAACTTAACTTCTTTTGATCCAGCTCCCCCTGAAATCAAATAAATAATTTATTACTTCCAGCTTTTCCTGTTTTTTATGTTGACGTTCTCTTAAATGACACTTGTACAGGTGTTGTAAAGGAAACGCATCGCTACTGTAGCGGAAGATGAGTTTTGTTTAGACTGGGGTTGTTTTAGGGCTGGACGACATAGAAAAAAAGCATATCAATAAAATAGAAATCATATTGATCGATATCGATAATTATCTCAAAAATTAAAAATATACATTTTAAATGCAGCCCTGGCCATTTAGGCTGTTGCTTGATTACTTATTTTAAATAAATGGATACAAACACAACCCATTATTCAATCAACTTTTTACGAAAACTGGTAAGTGTTAAAAAAGAAAAAAAAGAACATGTGCTCTCTGAACTCTCTGAAGGCTGAGGGAGCTATCATGGGTTTGTGATTGGTTGGGAGGATACAATGACTGTAGTATTAACCTACATGATAGGCTAAAATGCACTGTTCTTTTCCTGAACTTTTTATTGACCCCTGTTTTTTATATTGAACCATAAGTCTATCAATCGATATATATCGTTAATGAATTATCGTCCAGCCTTAGGTTGTTTTATCACAGCAGAAGTCCACTCCCTAGTCTCGTTCCCCCTCAGACTTCTTTAGCTTCAGCCTCCAGGACCAGCCGGTCTGGATTCATATCAAATGAAGATGCCAGGAGAGTTTTATACTAAACGTAGGATATTACCCGCTTACAACCTTTTGACAGAACCTCGATTGAAAACTGTTGAACTACCCAATTAAGTTTACAAAAAAAAAAAAAAAAAAAAAGATTCTGTGCAACTTCTGCTTCCCTCCGTTTTCTTCCAAGATGGCTTCCTTGAGGACTTCTGCTGTGGGAAGAAATCCAAAGTTTTCCAAGACTCCTTTTCCTCTCCGCCGGAGACCACCTGGGACCAACCGGAGCAGAGCTCCGCGGAGCCGCCGCACAGGACAGAGGACCCGGGAGGGGGCGGGGTCCAGGGGCCAGCTCTGACAGACAGACTCCACCCGCCACACTCAGAAAACCAGAAGGCCGTGGACCTGAAGAGACCGCAGCAGAGCTACGGGCCGAGCAGCGGCGACAGCCCCGACGCCGCCAGCGGCCACACACAAGGTAAACGCTCGCATTTAGCAGCAGCCGCAGGAGGACAGGCTCACTGCCAGACGTCTCCCCACCTCTCCTCCCAGCCTCAGCACTCGCCCCGCCTCACCTCACCCCCTCACCTGGACACAGACTCTGCGTTAGAGGCGGCAGTCAACAGCATCCTTGAATGTTAAGACGGATTCTCCACATCATCCCTAATGTTTATGATTTCTGTTCTGTTCGTAGGTACCTATGTATTATTATTATTTTTTTTTTTGTCAAACTCCAGCGCGGAGAAAGGTTTACTCTAGCGATACGCAGTCATGTAGCATTTGCGCAGTTTGCATCGGAAGGTCTTTGAGGCATTACGCCTGCGAAGCGTCACAGGAGTGGGCGGGCACATCGTAAAGATCCGGGAATGCGTGCAATGCAGCAGATTTAACAGATGCAAAAGAAAAGACAGAAGAAAAAAAAAAAAACTCGTCGACTGAAACACCTTTATCTGAAACCGTTTGAGTGCAGGAGCGTTCCCATCGTCACACGTTTAACAGTTTGTGCCATTTTGATTTCACCCCCTCCCCTCCAGACGGGGAGCGAAGCGGCGGCCAGGTGCCTGACTCGAGGTTTTTATATATGACAAGTGTTTACACAAAGAAGCTCTATTCAGAAATATTTACCCCCTGTGTTCATGATGCGTTACGTGTCAGTAGGTTCCCTCTGAAACGATGTCAGGAGGGACACGTTCATGTAGGAAATTGCACTAAACTCACCGTGTTTTCAGGGTTTACATCAAGGCCCACGTTGTTATCCAGCGTTCAGGTGCATCTCAATAAATTTGAAAATTGTTCACGTTAATTTATTTTAGTAATTCAATTCACATGGTGAAATATATATATATATATATATATATATATATATATATATATATATATATATATATATATATATATATATATATATATATATATATATGCACACATTGCATATAGAGGGGTACATTTCAAGCCTTTGTGCTACTTTGATGATTATGGCTTAGAGTAAATGTAAGCCCAAATGTCAGTTTCTTACAGAGCTAGAATAGATGAGATGGATGCAAATGGATGTTTAGCAGAGAAATGTGCGCCTAAAGCGTGTAAGCTGAAGGCCCACCAGCAGCAGATGAATTGACTCTCCAGTTCCTGATTGACTGTAAAACCTTCTGACTGGACCCGAAACATCTCGGATCCACCAGACTCGCAGGCGTGGATTTCTTAGTGAAATGTAAAATTGGCCTTTATCTGAATAATTTGGATTCGCTGAGCAACAGTGCCAGGCATTTTTGAGCAACTGGGTTACGGGGCTTTTCATTAGCTCTATGCCAAAATCATCAAAAATGAGCAGACGTAACTTTTTGTTTAAGACATCTGTATATCTCTTTATCTTTTAACCAGATTACTGAAATAAACACTTTTTAAAGATGTTCTAATTTATTGAGATGTATCTATATGTGAACTTTAGGAGCAGAACCAAAATCCCCCTTTTTTTTTTTACTCCTTTTTTTAAGCTGCCTGTAACGAGAAGCTCTCAGTCACACCATAAGAACTCCATAACACCTCCCCTGGTCTCTAGTTCTCTTTATCAATCTTCTGTTGTACCTTAAAAGGTAGACACAGTACAAAACCTCCCGCTCTGACACTCTTAGCATTTCAAAATATGTGTACGTGCAGACGCGTCCTCAGATCGTGGAAGATGTGTCGATTTGGACTTCTTTTTTTTTTTTTTTTCTTCACTTTAAAAAAAAGGAGGACGGTTTTTGGTTGTTCTTTTTATAAAGGTGTTATGTTTGCCAGTTTAAAAGTCTGCCTTCTGGATGCAGTTATTTATTGATCATATCTGCCTATGATTTTTTTATTTTTTTTATTTTTAAAAGCTGTCTCAGTGTTTTTTCCTGCGTCTCTCCACACACAGCGGTTATGACTGTTTTTTTTTCAGGTTGCTCGCCACGCTTTTTTAGTTTCATGTTCTCCGGTTTTCCTCTCAGCAGCACGACCAAAACGAAACGGGAAGCAGAGCGCTCGGCTTTCGGGTCGGTTCGCCCCTTTGCCATGTCATCCCTCCCTACTTCCGTTCTGTATCATGTGCTTTAAAACAGTTGTGTTAATTTGGCTTTTTGGATCAAAT
Source organism: Fundulus heteroclitus (assembly GCF_011125445.2). NCBI lineage: Eukaryota > Metazoa > Chordata > Actinopteri > Cyprinodontiformes > Fundulidae > Fundulus > Fundulus heteroclitus. The sequence continues at coordinate 13,959,625 of NC_046370.1, forward strand.
ATGAAGCGTGTATCATTTGTCTGTAAAGGTTTAAAGATTTTGTATTGCAGTTTTTCCCATTGCAATCCGTCGTGACGACAGATTGCGACCCCTGATCCGATTAAAATCACTCCAAGCGGCTTACTGATGGTAGATATTGTTTATCAGAGCCACATGATGATGATGTTGAAAAGTTACATCCAAAATTGCCAGCTACCAAAATCCCAGAGGTCCACAGGAATTGGCGCAGGGTCGGCACCAAACGTCCCGCTGTGGACGGCTCCTTTTTGCTCCTGAAAAAAAATGGCAAAGGGTCAAACTGACCAGAACCAGAGTCGTCTTATTCAGAGTTCCCCACAGATGTGTTTTTTTTTCTAGATGAATACAAATAGACATTTTTTCCCCCTATATTAAGAACAATATTTCTTGATTTTAACTTGTTTTTAGTCACTTTTCATTGTTTTTACTTTTACTTTTTGTTTTGAAATGACTATGAAAACCAAGCTGCACTGAGACTGCGTTCACAACCAAAGGTTAAATGATTCTGGACAGCACTGCTTTGATCTCCCGTTCAGCAAATGTGCTCGCTAACCTCCAGGAGCAGCCTGAAAGGCCTTTTTTTTTTTTTTTTTTTTTTCCCAGCAGCGTGACGGAGATTATTTTTGTTTTTCCTTCTTTTGAGTGCCAGTGGCCATCGCAGCCTCAACCATGGGAAGCATCATCTAGCAGCTACTAGCACAGAGGAAACCAAGATCTGAGAGCAGGGGAGATTGTGCGTCTGCACCTACAGCAGGATTTTGTGCCTCTATATCACTTAAGTGCGCAGTAATGTTGAGCAGCTCGTCCTGGTGAAACATTGCGCTGTCTGGTTGCTCGTCACGGCCTCCGGTGGGAACATACTGTGCTCTCTCTCTTCTAAAACAGCAGTTTGTTTTCTTTTTCATTCGTTTTTTTTTTCTGTTTGCTTATCTCACTTGATTTGTATAGTTTGTTTTGTATAAAAAAATGAAAAGTTAAACAAAGTATTTATAATTTTGTATGGATAAAACAAAACAAAAATATTGTTACAAAAAAAAACAAGAAAACACAAGACTGAAAATTATTTTTTTTATTGTGTTGGCTGAGAGGCCAGATGTCAGGAAACGTAGTTCTGAAGAGAGGAAAAAAAAGAAAAGGCTGTCATTTCCTCATTTGTAGCTAATGTGTTGTTCACTACAGCGGCGAGGAGACTCAATAAATTCATTTTGAACACAACAACAAAGAGGCGCTCCAGCCTGACTGAGAAGTCTCTTCTGTTTTACTCCCCACATTGTTATTCTGTGAGAGTTTGCGCGCTGACGCTGATGGACTGAGCATGCATAATGGCACCATGTGGCAGACAGAGGAAGCGTTACCTGCAGGAAAACAGATTCACACTTAAATACAATCTCGTCACATAAACCGAGGTCAGCGTGTTTAATGTTTATGTTGCTCTTTATCGAGTCAAAAGATTGTGCTTGCCTTTAATCTGATCATGCCTCTGCTCAGGAGCAAAAAGAGAACCCGGCCTCAAAACTCTGTGGTTTTGGTTCAGTAATAACTCAACAGCGACATCTAGTGGAGGCCAAGATGTTCCACAGGCACCGATGGCTAAAATACAAAAGGGGATCCCATTAAAAATGCTTTTTTTTTTTTCTCCTGACCTAAATCAAGATCATATTCATGATAATAATTAGATGAGCAATAATACATCCATTCATTTGCTTTGAACTCCCAGACCCAATTTGTAAAAATTATAATTTTGTTTTTCACATGAAGGTAGTAATGCTTAAAGCCTTTAGCGTTTGGGCACTGTAAGCACAAAAAAACCACAGAAAAATATGTTTCCACAGCCCCCTGTGACACAAAACTCTACAAAACGCCCCGCACTGATGAGAGGTGCATGGAATAAATAGCAGTATAGCGTCTAAAACTTTTTAAAAAAATCACCACACATCTTTTTAACTGTATTTCTGTTAATTTTTTATAATTATGGAAACCCAAAATTCTGTTTCTCACTCACCCTTTGTGTATCGAGACCAAGAAATTAATTTTTTTTTTATGCAGAAATGTCAGCCTACTGAAGAGTATGTGCACGTACTGGAACGTGTGTGTCGTCAGTACCTTGTGTCAGGGCTCCTTTTGCAGAAATTACTGCATCAGTGCAGCGTGGCACGGAGGCGATCGCCCTGTGGCGCCACTGAGGCGTAACGGGGACCCGGGCTGCTTTGATAGCAGCCTTCAGATCATCGTCAATGTTAGCTTTGACGTTACCCCACAGACTCTACGGGGTTCAGGTCAGACCAGTTTGCCGGTAGCTTTGGCGATTGTGGGCAGATACCAAGTGCTTCTGGGAAATAAAATCAGCATCTCCATAAAACTTGTAGGCAGAAGGAAGCATGACGTTTTCGAGTGTAGTCAAATGTGCCGATTTTAGACTTATACAACTCATTTGTGTGTTATCTATATTCTGCCTTAATCCATACAACACATTAGGCCTCTGTTTGTTTTAACTGCTTTATAAATAAAGTTGGATTGGATTGGATAGTGGACCTACACCAAGCGATGACACGGCACCCCAAAATCATCTCCGACTGTGGAAACCTCTCACTGGACTTTCAAGCAACATGGACTCTGTGCCTCTCCGCTCTTCCTCCAGACCCTGAGATCTTGATTTCCGAATGAAATGCAAAAGTTGTATCTGCTGAGGACTCAACTGTAGGACGACGGAGAAACAGTCAAATAAGATCTTTCTTGTTGCCCCCAGGCAAGATGCTTGCGACGCGCCTCTTTCAGACGCGGCAGTCGTAGCTCATGTCCCGGATACGTCTGGCTCTTGAAGCACCGACTCCAGCTGGAGTCCGCCCCGTATGAATCGTTTTCTTCCACTTAACTTTCCATGGTTTAGCTTGGATTCTGAGCTCTGAACAGCCTGTTTTTTTTTTAGCAATGACCATGTGGACAACTGTCAGGTTTGCGGCCTTGCTTATGATTGTGTAGGTCGTAACATCGAGCTTGTTTTCTTGGTTTACACTTTCTTTGTCCAGTCATCCCAAAAATAATCAGACCTCACACTTGTTTTGTTTCCATTAGGGCTGGAAGATAATTCAATAACTATATATATTGATCGATAGATGTATATGGATGATAAAAAAAAGGCCAATGAAAAGTGTAATAGAATGAATTTTTCTTCCTTTTGCATTCCAGCCATGTAGGTTAATACTACAGTCATTTTAATCCTCCCAGCCAATCACAAACGCAGACCCTGGGACCATAGTCACCATGCTCCGCTCCCTTCAAAGAGTTCAGAGAGCACGAGTTCTTTATTAAGAACTTGCAGTTTTGGTAAAAAGTTGGTTGAATAAAGATTTGAGTTTGAATTCAGTGTTTGTGTGTTCTGTATCTAAAAATATGCCGCTAAGCACCTGCATAAAATGGCCAGGGCCGCACTTAAAATATATATTTTGAATTTGTTGATAATTATCTATATCAATCAATATAATTTCTATTTTATCAATATGCTTTTTTTTTTCTATATTGTCCAGCCCTAGTTTCCATAACTGTAAAATTGCATCATTGTCTAAAACGATAACATTTCAATAACTAGGGATAAATAAAGTTTTAAAATAGTTCTCAACAAACATGTGGTTAAATAAAGGTTTAATAAAACAAATACATTTAATAATGCAAAAAAGAAAACCCAATGTCTTCAGCCATAGACAAACAAGCGTTTGCTTTCATAGCAGAGAATGTTTTGCACACTATTCTTCATTTTCCTTTAAACAACACTGATGAGTTTTTCTGCTCAGCCAAAAATACAGCATGGTTAAAATTAATAATTCAGTCTTGCATCAGTCATCAGTTCTCAAATATAAACCCAGTCAAATTCTTAGTTGGAGAGAATCACAAGTGCCTGAGATACTTCCTGCTTTTCCCTCCAGTCTTAAAAAAAAAAAAAAAAACTCCATCGCTAATGATACTTCCTCCAACGACTCAACTCTGAGGAGAAACAAAATGGACAAACCCACTTGAGCACACCAAGGTTCTGTAGGGAGGTACTGGTACCGACACTGATGATCACACTCACTTATACGGGGGTAACTCCAGATGTAGCCGAGCACACAGTATCCTGCCAGCAGCATGCTCGCTCCACCGACGCCGCCTTTCTTTACATGAAAGTACTTCCTGTAATACCAGAGCCAGCCTGAAAGGAGCAAAGATCTTATAAACATCGCTGCATCGCTTTTCCTTTACAAGATTTTTCCCTCCTTTTTTATAATTAAGTATATGAAAAGTGTGGATGTGCATTATAGGCCCTAAATAAAACCCAGTGCAGCTAATCGTCTACTGTAAAACACAGTGGTGGCAGCATCATGCTGTTGTAATGCTATTGTTTCAAATGCACACCCACACTTTTTATCTTTCTCTCAGATTTGTGGGGAAAAAAAATGTAAAAAAGTTGAATGAATACTTTTGTATGGCGCTGTATATGTGTATAGGTGATTTAAAATCAAATGTGAGTTTGAACTTTTGTATATTAAAGTTTTAAAAGCTGAGTCTGTCCAAATAAAAAAAAGGTAGCTGCCACCTTTGACCATTTGTAAAAAAAAAAAAAAAAAAAAAAAAAAAAGGCTTCCTTCCAATTACTTTTTAAAACTCTCGAAAATATGTTTAAATTTGCGAGGCGGCTTAAAGTGCAGTAAAATAAAATGAAAAAAAATATATATAAATATATATTGTATAATATTCTGTATGAAAAAAATAATTCCCCAATTTTAAGCTTGACACCTCTTACTGTACATTGATAAAAACATTAATTTCCACACAAATGTATTCATAAAAATTGTTTTGATTGTTGCAAAGCTTTTTCGAATTTGCATTTGGGATGGAGGAGAGCGATCCTGACCTCTTCGCACCATTTCTATAACGTCTGTGGGCCGACTGGGCGTTCTGCTGGCCAGCCAGTCAGGCAGCTCCTTCAGGGTCACCTGGCCCAGTTTCCGCTGTGTCAGCAATCCTGCATTTCAGAAACAGAGGGAAATTAGATCCGACGCAAAAACCATCGTCTTCAAAAAAAAAAAAAAAAAATCAATCAGCAACACCTTATGGAGTTATTCTAAAGAAAAGGTTCAGAAAATGGTCTAAAAATACTGAATCAGTTGCACAGAAGGCAGGGCTTTTATTTATTTATTTATTTTATTAGCAATAATTGCTGACAAAACATCTTGCTTCTCAGACTTCTTCTCCAAGTAAAGGTAAACGTAGATCAGAAAACAATAGCATGTTTTTTTAATTCGTAGAGCGCATTATACCACATAAAATCAGCCAGTAAGCACAACGGTAATCATATATAAGGCGCACCGGATTATAAGGTGCACCATAAATTTGAGAAGATTTAAGGATTTTAAGTGCGCCTTAAGTCCGAAAAATACGGTAAATCAAAACCCGCATTCTGCTAATTTTAAAATAATAATGATAATAATAGATCACCTGTTCACTATAGTCTCATGCCTGAATTTCAAAATAAAGGCATATCTTAAAAATTATGATATGGATCAATATTTTCATTTGGTATCGATGTAATTGGATCATTAATCATTTAATCAATATATTGTTGCACCCCGTACTTTCGGCACGATAAAATGGATGACGGTGCAGATATAGAAGAAAATGCCTCGGCTACATGAACAATGAAGGGTGTAATTAATGCTTGGATCAAGCCGTGAACATATTTAGTTGTTTTTGAGCAGCTCGGATCGTATCGTGATGATCACGAGTCCACCAAGGAGGAGCTTCCCACGCTTGCTGACAAGGCGGAGAGAGGTGTTTGAAGCTTTATTTACCGAAATATCTGGACCCAAACAGGGTTGAGCAAAGAAAATTTGCCCAAATTTAAATGTCATGTTTATGTGTGGTAATGTGGTCTTGTTTTCTTTAAGTTAATTGCATGTCTTTGACTTTTGTGATTTGGATTTGCTTGTTATTTCCTTTTGGTGTTGCATGTCTTTTTGATTGTGTTTTGATTTTGAAGTGATCACCCATACCTGGCGACGCCCACCGCGATCACAGGTGTTCTCTATTACCAAAACTGCATGCAGATTCTGAGACGGGCAATAAAGAGAGCTGTGCAGCTGAAGCGGGGATCGGAGCCGGACAGATCAGGTGTGAGAACGGCAGGGCGACAATGCTGGCGGATTGATGGCTGCAGAGGTTCGTCCAACCGGTCGCTGTCAAGGAACAGACGACCGGGCGTTGGAGTACGAGTGGCCGGTTTGCCGTCGAGGTTCGCCGTGGTCGTGGAGGATTGATCAGCTGGTGACAAGCAAGGCTGGAGGACTGGCTGCTGCAGAGGTTCGTCCAACTGGTCGCTACCGAGGAACGGATGACCGGGCGTTGGAGTATAAGTGGCCGGATCGCCGCTGAAATTCGCCCGTGGCCGTGGAGGACCGGTCGGCGGGTGACGGGAGAGGCTGAGCACCGGAGGGGACCGTGGCCGGATCGCCGTCGAGATTCGCCATGGTTGTAGACGATCGACCAGCTGGTGACGGGAAGGACCAAGCTGAGGAGAGGATCACGCCCCCCCCCCCCCCCCCCCCCCTTTCGGGGAAGCTAAGAGACAATTTGTCCTTTTTAACAGACTTTTTTTTATTGACTCTGCTGCTCCTTACTGCCTTACTTTTTTACTGACTTCTTTTTTTAAATAAATTATTGTTAACTCTTACGGCTCGTTTCGTTAAAACCCTGCCCACAGTCACTGCAGTTCCTATTTATTAAATTCACCACTCAGGTGCCACAGATTCTGGCGTTGTTGACAGGATACAGGATGCAGTAGGATTGTGAGCAGTGTTTTAATAGATTAACAAAAAAAAGACGGAAACTTTTATTGGTGGTTTAAAAAAAAAAAAAAAAAAAAAAAAAAGCAAACATATTTTTCTTTTAAAAATGATGGTGCCTATTCATCCTGGTGCCCCATGAATCCCTAAATTTATATAGTAAAAGATTTTGATGGTGCTATAATTCAGGTGATAAGGTGGTTCGTGCCCCTGGACTCTGATGCAACCTGCAGTGCTGTTTAAGAGGAGGCTCTTCTATTGGAAGAAAGATTACAGTCCAATATGGCCTCAAATGACATGTGCTGCAGTATGGAACTCTAATGCTGATCGATCTCACCAGCAGAGTGACGTGTGGAAACAGGAGCTGAAGGAGGAACTCCTTGAGGAGCCCAGGGACGAGAGGTAAAGGTTCCAGCAAAAAGTGAGGGTGATCGAGGGTCGCGCTCAAGCAGGACCAGCAGGGAGAGACTACTGCGCCCTGGTGGAGGCCCTGGAGGAGGCCCTGGAGGAGCTCAACACTGTTTCAGTGGGCTGCACCCTGGCTGTTGTCAGAAATGGTAGGCTCCCTGTCCACCCGAAGGATTTGAACAACTTTCCAATTACCCTTGGGCCGTACCAAGAGATTGGCCGCCTCTACCAAGTCGACGACGTGGATGTCCACGGGGGTCGAGATGTCGACCTAGCTGTTTACGACAGTGGTGTGGTACAAGTCGGGCTTGTAGGATGGGGGTTCCCTAGGGGAGAGCCAAGGCTTCAGCCTGCAGAGGCTAGTGGAACAACCAGGTTTAATACCTGGAAGTCGGTAAGCTGGCCACCCTAGTGTAAAAATTGGAGAAAGTGTTTTTCTAAACATGATGATCTTGGTCGGACGGATGCCGTCAAGCACACCATTCCAATGGGAGATGCATGCCCTCCGAAGGAGAGACTCAGCCACCACTCATGTATAAAGAAATTAGGTCAGTGCTAGCAGACATGTTGGGGACACAGGTCTGGTTTATCATGTTAGGCCAGAGAAGGGTGGGAAGGAACGAACCTTGCACAGAAAAGCTCCTTCCACTGACACGTTGGGAGAACAATCTCCCGTTGAAACGTATGAACTGCCTGTAATGCTCTACCCTGTTAACGAAGAACAAGTACTGTGCCGTTCTACACGTGCTACAAGAGGTCAATGCCCTTCTCGCTATAGAGACTAAATGTCGGCCGGGACTGGCCTTGTTAAAGTGTAGGGGGGTGTGGTAATGTGGTCTTGTTTTCTTTAAGTTAATTGCATGTCTTTGACTTTTGTGATTTGGATTTGCTTGTTATTTCCTTTTGGTGTTGCATGTCTTTTTGATTGTGTTTTGATTTTGAAGTGATCACCCATACCTGGCGACGCCCACCGCGATCACAGGTGTTCTCTATTACCAAAACTGCATGCAGATTCTGAGACGGGCAATAAAGAGAGCTGTGCAGCTGAAGCGGGGATCGGAGCCGGACAGATCAGGTGTGAGAACGGCAGGGCGACAATGCTGGCGGATTGATGGCTGCAGAGGTTCGTCCAACCGGTCGCTGTCAAGGAACAGACGACCGGGCGTTGGAGTACGAGTGGCCGGTTTTGCCGTCGAGGTTCGCCGTGGTCGTGGAGGATTGATCAGCTGGTGACAAGCAAGGCTGGAGGACTGGCTGCTGCAGAGGTTCGTCCAACTGGTCGCTACCGAGGAACGGATGACCGGGCGTTGGAGTATAAGTGGCCGGATCGCCGCTGAAATTCGCCCGTGGCCGTGGAGGACCGGTCGGCGGGTGACGGGAGAGGCTGAGCACCGGAGGGGACCGTGGCCGGATCGCCGTCGAGATTCGCCATGGTTGTAGACGATCGACCAGCTGGTGACGGGAAGGACCAAGCTGAGGAGAGGATCACGCCCCCCCCCCCCCCCCCCCCTTTCGGGGAAGCTAAGAGACAATTTGTCCTTTTTAACAGACTTTTTTTTATTGACTCTGCTGCTCCTTACTGCCTTACTTTTTTACTGACTTCTTTTTTTAAATAAATTATTGTTAACTCTTACGGCTCGTTTCGTTAAAACCCTGCCCACAGTCACTGCAGTTCCTATTTATTAAATTCACCACTCAGGTGCCACAGATTCTGGCGTTGTTGACAGGATACAGGATGCAGTAGGATTGTGAGCAGTGTTTTAATAGATTAACAAAAAAAAGACGGAAACTTTTATTGGTGGTTTAAAAAAAAAAAAAAAAAAAAAAAAGCAAACATATTTTTCTTTTAAAAATGATGGTGCCTATTCATCCTGGTGCCCCATGAATCCCTAAATTTATATAGTAAAAGATTTTGATGGTGCTATAATTCAGGTGATAAGGTGGTTCGTGCCCCTGGACTCTGATGCAACCTGCAGTGCTGTTTAAGAGGAGGCTCTTCTATTGGAAGAAAGATTACAGTCCAATATGGCCTCAAATGACATGTGCTGCAGTATGGAACTCTAATGCTGATCGATCTCACCAGCAGAGTGACGTGTGGAAACAGGAGCTGAAGGAGGAACTCCTTGAGGAGCCCAGGGACGAGAGGTAAAGGTTCCAGCAAAAAGTGAGGGTGATCGAGGGTCGCGCTCAAGCAGGACCAGCAGGGAGAGACTACTGCGCCCTGGTGGAGGCCCTGGAGGAGGCCCTGGAGGAGCTCAACACTGTTTCAGTGGGCTGCACCCTGGCTGTTGTCAGAAATGGTAGGCTCCCTGTCCACCCGAAGGATTTGAACAACTTTCCAATTACCCTTGGGCCGTACCAAGAGATTGGCCGCCTCTACCAAGTCGACGACGTGGATGTCCACGGGGGTCGAGATGTCGACCTAGCTGTTTACGACAGTGGTGTGGTACAAGTCGGGCTTGTAGGATGGGGGTTCCCTAGGGGAGAGCCAAGGCTTCAGCCTGCAGAGGCTAGTGGAACAACCAGGTTTAATACCTGGAAGTCGGTAAGCTGGCCACCCTAGTGTAAAAATTGGAGAAAGTGTTTTTCTAAACATGATGATCTTGGTCGGACGGATGCCGTCAAGCACACCATTCCAATGGGAGATGCATGCCCTCCGAAGGAGAGACTCAGCCACCACTCATGTATAAAGAAATTAGGTCAGTGCTAGCAGACATGTTGGGGACACAGGTCTGGTTTATCATGTTAGGCCAGAGAAGGGTGGGAAGGAACGAACCTTGCACAGAAAAGCTCCTTCCACTGACACGTTGGGAGAACAATCTCCCGTTGAAACGTATGAACTGCCTGTAATGCTCTACCCTGTTAACGAAGAACAAGTACTGTGCCGTTCTACACGTGCTACAAGAGGTCAATGCCCTTCTCGCTATAGAGACTAAATGTCGGCCGGGACTGGCCTTGTTAAAGTGTAGGGGGGTGTGGTAATGTGGTCTTGTTTTCTTTAAGTTAATTGCATGTCTTTGACTTTTGTGATTTGGATTTGCTTGTTATTTCCTTTTGGTGTTGCATGTCTTTTTGATTGTGTTTTGATTTTGAAGTGATCACCCATACCTGGCGACGCCCACCGCGATCACAGGTGTTCTCTATTACCAAAACTGCATGCAGATTCTGAGACGGGCAATAAAGAGAGCTGTGCAGCTGAAGCGGGGATCGGAGCCGGACAGATCAGGTGTGAGAACGGCAGGGCGACAATGCTGGCGGATTGATGGCTGCAGAGGTTCGTCCAACCGGTCGCTGTCAAGGAACAGACGACCGGGCGTTGGAGTACGAGTGGCCGGTTTGCCGTCGAGGTTCGCCGTGGTCGTGGAGGATTGATCAGCTGGTGACAAGCAAGGCTGGAGGACTGGCTGCTGCAGAGGTTCGTCCAACTGGTCGCTACCGAGGAACGGATGACCGGGCGTTGGAGTATAAGTGGCCGGATCGCCGCTGAAATTCGCCCGTGGCCGTGGAGGACCGGTCGGCGGGTGACGGGAGAGGCTGAGCACCGGAGGGGACCGTGGCCGGATCGCCGTCGAGATTCGCCATGGTTGTAGACGATCGACCAGCTGGTGACGGGAAGGACCAAGCTGAGGAGAGGATCACGCCCCCCCCCCCCCCCTTTCGGGGAAGCTAAGAGACAATTTGTCCTTTTTAACAGACTTTTTTTTATTGACTCTGCTGCTCCTTACTGCCTTACTTTTTTACTGACTTCTTTTTTTAAATAAATTATTGTTAACTCTTACGGCTCGTTTCGTTAAAACCCTGCCCACAGTCACTGCAGTTCCTATTTATTAAATTCACCACTCAGGTGCCACATATGACATCTGTCATAGATTTAATTAACCGAAGCAAACTCTTGAATATTAATTTACCCTCGTTGTCGTGAACCACTGTCTGTCATTATGTTAGCCAAACTTTTTGGCCTCTTTGCATCTCCACAGTTGGGGAAAGACCTTTTTGGGTAGCAAGTGTAAAGCCTGAGTGTAACTAAAAGATGATTACCGCCGAAATGTGGTGTGAATCTTTTTTAAACCTTAAAAAAACTTAAACCGTTGCTTCTAACATTAGCATTTTGCCGTTTGCGCTACAAACTATCATGTTCATACAATAGGAATATTCAATTGTTCCAAGGGCAAAGATATGTTGTAATAATAGTTAGTACCATAAAGTTTTCAACTTCATATAGCTCTTTTTTTGCATAGTTAGCAGCTCTACGCTTCTACAGTTTCGTGTTATATTGTAGTTTTCTGAGAATATGAATTTGGGGTTTTCATAGATTTCATTAACCGAAGCAAACTCTTGACTATAAAAGTTACCACTGTGTACGTTGTGAATCTACGAATTTCACTTTCCAACTGAATTAGTGAAGTAAACTACATGTTCAAGGTTTAATACCTCTACAGGAGACTCTAAATCCATGCCTGCTTTCTGAAACACCGACCTTCTTGTGGCTTTTCGGCAACGTTTTTCTTCCCAACGTCGAGCCGCGAGTCCTCAACCGTCCCAGGGGAACTTGGTGCTGCAGCAGGAGGAGGAGGAGGAGGAGGAGGAGGAGGCTGCAGAACCAGGCAGGAGGACTGGTTGAGAGGAGCCGATACTGAGAGGAGTCCTCCCTTTGGGTCCGCCTTCAGGCTCTCGTTGGTGCTGAGCGAACTTGTACCTCGCTTGACTTTTGCACGTTCTGCGGCTGCCTCCAGCGCTTTCGACTGCTTCTGAAACAGTTGCAGCCCTCTGGGTCGTGTTTTGGTGCTGAGCTGCTTGTCTGACTGAGGCGCGGATGTCGCCCAATGGTTTACGCCGTGCTTTTGGCTCTCTGCTGCGAGCGTGCACAGGCTGAGGTCAGCGTCTAGGCTGATCCCGCTGCTCAGTTCGTCAGCGGCCGCGATGCGGCTCAGGACGCTCGGCCGGCCGGACTGCCGGCGGCCGAGCGTGGCTTTAACATCCTGGAGGGTAACTTTCATCTGGCGGTCGCCTCCTGGTTTCAGGAACAACCCATTCCCGGCACCTTCCTCAGTCTCCAGCTCACCGTCCACCCAGAAGTTCTCTCTCACGCGGACAGGACTCGGGTTGGTTTTATTTACGTCAGAGTCCAGGACGTCAGAGGCATAGTTGGTCGTCGAAAGAACATCCTTCGTCTCCTTCGTCTTGGGTTCTCTGTTAGCTTTAGCATGTGCAGGCACTGAAATAACACTAGCACCTTTCAGTGAGTCTGCGACCTCTTTGGTCTCCGTTTGGTCCCTGGTTCTACGCCCGCCTGAATCTTTTGAGCTCGACCCGGTTCCGTCCGGTGCTTCCTTCGCAACATGGCCAGATTTCGCTGCTTCTATCAAAGCGCGGAGGCTCTTCTTCTTCGGCTTTGACAACGTAGAGGACAGCGGAGAAGACGGAGAGGTAGAGAGGGACGTTGTCCTGATTTGATCAGCCAGCGACTGCGTTTTCTTCTTCTTAGAGGACGATACGACTGAAGCAGGACTCGATGACGACAATGACCCATCTGCAGTCGGCGCTGGTTTCAAGGATGGCACAGAAGCTTTTTCGCTCCTCTCCGGTGTGACATCGGTTGCCAGGGAGGACATCGGCTTCGTCTTCTTCCCCTCTGAGGTGGCTTTGGACAACGCTGCAGCCGGATGAGAAGAAGCTTTCTGAGTGGCCGCCACATCCTGAGTGGTCGGGGGGGTTTTAGAGCTTCCTGCTGCCTTGCAGTGTGGAAGGTGACTCTTTAGTCTTTTATAGGTTTTTCCACAGAACGGGCAGACCTCTGCGGGCAGAATAAACGACACGGAGATGTTTAGGACCAGGGCAGCGTGAAAATAACACACAGTTGCAGTCAGGGATTTATAGCCACTCGCAATAAGCATTTGGACGGGTAGAAATTGGAAATACAGGCTCAAATATACGCATACATACTCTTTTTTTATAGCCATTAATAAGCTTCCGCTCCTGTGATTTGGGTAGACATTTGACGGCTCCTATTGGTATGTTTGATCCAAAGCTAGTTTCTGTATGTGGTTGGGTTCATTGTCCTGCTAGAACTCCCAGTTGTAAGCACTAAAGCTCGTTATAACTTTATAATATCACAAAGAGTCTATTTAGTTTATGTAAATAATTACCGTTCCCTGAAAGAAATTTTGAGATGGATTATGCATTTGTAGGTTACATAAATTACTTCTCTCACAATAGTGCAAGAAATGGTCTTCTTGTAAGTGACATTGGGCTTTCAGATCAAAGTTTACATTGCACCTGAAACGCATTAAAACCTTAACTTTAGCTTCTCTAAACGTCGGAATGCACCTGCCCAGCCGATCCTAGTTTTAGTATTAACTACCTGACACGAGTGTCTGTGTCTGATCAGTCAACCACTAAATATTCTGGTTCAATGACTATTTGCATTTACACAGTCCTCTTCTTCATGCCGTTTACATTTCGACATCATGAGACCGAGACAACACCCGACAACACCTCAGACGAGAGAGTGTCATTAGCCGAGGCACGGACAGGCGCAGGGGTGGACGTCTTCTGGTCACGCCCCACGCTGGAGACTGCCTCGCTGTGTGAACAGCTCCCTGCGTGATCAGATCAGGAACACCCTTCCACTCGAGAGAACATCTAAGGGAGGCGAGAAGCACCCGGCGTGTCACTTCAGACCATTGGAAACTGCTTACATCAGCACGGTCCAGGCCCAGCTGTCATCGTCTAAAGCGGGCTATCGTCTCCGGTACGATCGAAAAGCTTTGCATATAAAGATGTAATACAGATCCCATCTTTCACTGCCAGCCTTTGTAGGAACTGCAGTTCCTACAGAAAAACCTACGAGATCAACTGAGTGGCCGCACAGAGGACTGTGAGCCCGCACCACCAGAACCTCAATGACCTGAGGCCGGTCCTTTAAGAAAAGTGGAGAGCAACAAGTGTACAGAAAGTCAACTTCTCAACAGGATTAGACATTGTTGTAAACCTGCAAAAATAAAAGAAATGCATATTTTATTGAAACACTGACATTTTTTTTATGTTGTTAACTTTTGTTTTAATAATCTGATTCAAATCACCAATTCAAGCATCTACGCAAGTGGCCTGCGTTTATGATCCCAAAATCATGCTCACCTAAAAGGCAAATATCCGTAACTTTTTAATCAGTTATGTATATTAAATATTTTCTCACAAAAAATGTATTAACCATTAAAATGTTTCTAGCTGCTCTGTCAAGTTAATGCGTAATTTAAAAGTTACATCAGCAAAAAACAAGCAAACAAAAAAAAAAAAAAACTACCTAAATAAACGCCTTGTGAAATTTTTTTTGGTTTTCAATATTACAAATAGTATGAACTTAGCTTCTCGGTTGTCCCAGGGTCTCTTTGGATGCAGAAAATACAAAATGACATAATTTTATAAAAATTAGTTTAGGAGCAACTAACTGTGCGCATTTAAAGCAGTTTGCCTGACAGCTCCAAATATGTTGATTACTTCAGTTTTATAGCACTTACCCGAGCTCATTTTACGCGGTTTTTAAAAGCATGTTGCCAAAACGCAGATAACAACTGTTGCAGGTGAATCCCTCGTTGTCGTGAACCACCGTCTGTCATAACGTTAGCCAAACTTTTTGGCCTCTAAGCATCGCTACAGTTGGGGGAAAGACCTTTTTGGGTAGCAAGCGTAAAGCCTGAGTGTAACTAAAAAAAAAAAAAAAAAACGATTACCGCCTAAATGTGGTGTGAATCTTTTAAAGTCTTTAGGTTCGGAACTAATTTGTTTTTAGTTTTCATTGTCTATGCTAAATAATCGGATTAAGACGGGGGAACTGGTTAAAGTATCATTTGAATATTTGGGCGTAGGAGAGGAGAGTAGACGGCTTCGCTGCCCGGCAGGAATGTTGCGTGAGAGCTTTCCGCCATATTGTGAGAGGCAAATTCTCGAGAAAAAAATAAAACAGTCCCTCTGCCACGAAACTTGATTTTCCAACTGAATAAACCACTAACATTTACAGCCAGCTCATTCCGATCAGTCTTTTTAAATGCAACATTATATGCTGATTTCAGTACCATTAGTGGGAGGGGAGGTTAATATCTGTAAATCAAAAATGAGAGTCACTTTACAAAAATTGCTTGAAGAGATTCCTCGTTTGTGCAAACAGACTTGGCCAATAAAGCAGATTCTGAAGAAATATAACGTTCTTTAATCTAACCACGAGAATAAAAAAAAAACACTGCAACAAAACTGTATTCAGTTAGGATATTTGATTTTGACAGAAAAGAAATACATACATTCAAGGGTTTAATTCACGTGAAACTCTTCAATCTTGTTTTTCATATAGTAATTGTTCATTTTAACAACAACAACATCAGAATCTTTATTGTACTTACATTATTATGTATTATAACTAACATAATCTTCATTATTACATACATATGAAAATAAATAATCTAATCATTATTTTAAATATGATTTGAAGAGTTTCAGATTTTTTTCAGGAGCTGACTTCTAAAGAACACAATGATGTAGCCTTTATTTACTGAACGTTTTATTTCATGAGACAAGGGCTACTGTTTTTTTTCCCAGAGCATTGTAAGCAGTTTCATATTTTTAGGTGAACTGCTCAGCCAGTCACTCATTAGACTGAATAATGTCCCAGAGTGATGCAGAAATGGTTGCCCATTTTTGTCAATTCAAAGCCTGATAATTGTGATTCTTTATTAGAAAGTCTACAAAACTTGGTAAGAAGTCTTGAATTTATCTAAAATTCTGCAGCAAGAGTTTTGCAGACAAGCACGGATTATAGTTCTTCAATGTTGGTTTTAAAAAAAAATCTGTTCTATTCACTTGTATTTATATATCAAGTGCCAATTCTCAAGAGGTGTCATCTGAAAGCACTGTGCACAAGAAACAATTGCATTTACATACATAGTCAATTCAAGTCAAGCACAGATTTACATTCAGTTGTAAATTTATCCCATTTACATCAAAGTTATTAAACACTGCGGTCATGTTCAGCTTATTGTACCAATTGATAAAACATTTCCTTAGTAAATGCTACAGATCGTAAACAGCGTTTAACGCTGTAGTAACCACTCATACTGAGCATGAATGTGGCGACAGTAGAAAGGAACAACTTCCTTTTAACAGGAAAAAAAATGCTCATTCTGACAGGGGTTCAGTGAGTCATTGCAAATGACTAGGTGCTTCAGAAGACAGAGCTGACACGCAAAAACACAGACCTGACCCAGGTGTACTTTCCATGTCAAATAAAAAGAATGGGCCTACATGTGCTTAAAAACAGCAGCGCTCCAACTACATGTTGCTCAAATTCAAGCCACCAGAACTGATGAAGACTCCTGGATAGGTGTTGAAAACATTTTCAGAAAAACAGCTAAAGTACAACTGCCTCCGATTTCAGCCTGTTTGCTGCTGGCATGTCCACAACAGTATTTAACAAAATAATTTTTATAAATTTGTTCGTAAATTTCAGTAGGCTACTTCTTTTACTCAGAAAACCCAGTTTCCAAACACACTTGTATATGTCCCTATAGATCTTGCCCCTTACAATATGGCAGGCTTACTGACGTATTGTTTGCACAGAACAATGAATCCAATGCGGCGTATACCGTAGTTCTAATAATAATCATAATAATAACAATCTATGCTAAGGGGAAGCCGGACAGTCTCTTTTGAAAACAAAAGTGTGACATTATTTCCTGTGGTAGGTTAGATGATTCACACTCCTTTCTACTTATCTTTGCGTAAATCCCCCAAACCTCCAAATGCACAGAACCGCATTATGTTACAAATGAAACTGATGTCATTGTTTGATTCAGTTATATCCCCAGGAGTGTTTTCGACCTCTATTCCACGAAAATGAAACAATTTACCATCAATAAAACCGTTCTTCTTTTTGTAACTAGACCTCAACAGCTTTGAAACATTTGTCTAAAACAAGACAGAAACTAACAGTTGTGGTAAAAGGTAAGTAACCACTCTTTCAATTCAAGGGTTTTACAAATCAGGACCTCTTAAAATAACCTGGCCTTTAAAAGGGTGTTGATTTATTAGAATACACGTAGGAAAGGAAAGCAATGTTTGAAAACCTAAGTACACCCTTCCTAATAAATGCTATGCTGTTTAAGAGAAAAAGCAGCAGCTAAATGCAGCTAACTGTTGTGTCTGTTGCTCTAGAGAGCACATGTTAACAAAATACCCAGCTTCAAATTGATCAGCAATGACCTTAGAGAAGCAGTTGATGTTTCCCATCAATCTGCGATAAAAGGCAATTTCCATATAAACCGAAGTACATCCTTCTACAAGGAAAATGATTACTCACAAGTGAAAGTATTCTTCAGCCAACACTCTCTGCAATCTCTGCAAACTTATCGTCAGACTTAAAGGGGGACCTATTGTGCAAAGTTCACTTTTTGCACGTTTGTGTACTTCTAGAAAGAGTCCAGGTCCAAAAAAAAAACAAACAAACAAAAATGCATCCAGCCATTTTTTGGGCAATGACCAAATGTTTTGTTTGTGTCTGGAAAACGAACCGTTTCAAAAGCCTCCCGATTATTAGGTCACAGTCGGCAGGCACTGCCCCTCACCTCAACCCAAGCGGAGCTCCGCCCACTTCATCAGCTGGTTTTACCGCTGTATGCGTCGTACAGTGGCTGTTTGGCAATAACATGATTTGTCGTTTAGTACAAGGTAACACTATAACAACAGGCTATTGATAGCCGGGTGGCCAAAGAGGAATTTAACATTCAGAAAGGACCCGCCGCATTCTTGCTGGTTATGCAGGAGGCTCCCCTTCTTCTGCTTCTGGGTCTGACTCGGTGTCAAAGATGTGCGGGTGTACCCTTGTGCATCTGTTTGTAGGCATTTTCATGCATATGTGAGTGTAAACATTGAGTTGGGGGGGGCAAACGCAGCCAGCTACGGCTTATTTACATAAAAGAGGCAGAGCCCTAAAAACAGCTCATTCTGAAAGGAGCTCAAAACAGGCAGAACTGAGGAGGTGAAATCTCATTATCTAAGAATGATTTTGTGAAAAAGAATAAATAAAGATTATGTTTTGTGTAGCCCACAGACCTATAGGCTACAAGCATAATTAGGTCCCCATTAAATATCAGAGAAAGGACAAAAAGCCCAGACACTCCACCTCAGACTCTTCAAGCCTTATTAGCGTCTCAAATGTAAATTACAAAAAATAAACCTGAGCGACACTGCTGGAGAAATGTTATTTGGACAGATGAGTCCAAAGTATGTTTGGCCACGCTAGATAGACAGCGGTTTGGTTTGGTAAAAGCAAACTCACAGCAACTGTAAAGCACAGTGGTGGAGGGATGATGATCCGGCCTTCATGGGCTCTTTGGGTCAACCATGAACTCCGTTGTACCGCGAAGGACTTCAGGGTTAAATGTGAGTCCATCTGCCCCACAGTTGAAGTTTGCATAAAGACGACCTCAAACACAGCAGCAGCAATATGGCTGAAAAAAAGAAAAAGAAACAAGCAGCTGCAATGCGCAGCATAGCTGTGGGCCTGCAGACGTCAACCAGCCAGGGCAATGCTGGAAAGAAGAGTGGGCCAGAATTGCTCCACCTCAATCCGAGAGGCTGATAAAGTCAGTAAATGAGTAAGGTGTTGTTGTTATGGGAGCTGTTGGAATATGGAGTGTACTTTTCCCGTGAGGGCGCTGACTGGAACAGAAACTCTTCTTTCAGTGTAACTGATTTACATCGTTATGTCCCCCCGTGTAGCTTAGTCATTTTAGCCTCATCTGAATTCATCTAGAGGTGATTATTTATTTTTTGCCGTTTCATAGTATCATTTTAGATATTTCTGAAAAGGTCGCAGGCTTATGTATGTGGCAGCACGTGCATTTTTATTCGTAAAGAAATACTTTACAAAAGTTTCAGTTCTGTCCCGTTATAATCACCATAGTCTTGGGGATCTTTTTTTTTTTTTGCAAATGCGAGAGGTTCCTTTGTGGTCTGTTCTGTCAGCAGCAGTTTTTGCTTCTGAAGTCTTTCATGGATGCCATGTGTGCTCGGTCGCATGTTGAATCGTTAACACTGACTTTAACTGAAGCAGGTGAGCTCTGCACAACTTTAGTGTTTTTTTTTTTTTTTTACCTACTGGGTGAGTAGCCGATGTGCTATTGGATAAATTTTGGTGGGCCATTCACTCACTTCATCAGTTTTACATTTTGTCCATTTGTGGCCCAGAAGCCCTAGAAATGGTTTTGAAACCACATTGATAGACGTCAGTGACTTTGCTTTTCCATCTTTCCTTAAGTTTCTTTACATCAGGACATGATCTCTGCATGATGTGACTTCATGCCGTCAGACAGGTTCTATCTTAAGTGGTTACTTGATTATACAAGTCAGGCAGTCATCGGGTCTGGGTGTGGTTGGTGAAGCCATAGATTAAATAGAGGTGGTTAATCACAGTTAATCCATTATTCAACAAGGCAGTGATTACTTTTTTTTTTCAAAAGGCCAGGGTAGCTAAGTTTTATCTTGATAGAATAATTTATCATTTGTAATCTGCTTTTGTTTGACACTAAAATGTACATGTTTGATTTAAAACAAACTTTGAGCCTTTTATTCTAATTCTAAGAAGTAGTAACTGTCAATTTCTCACACCAGAACTACCAGGAGTACAAATGGAAAGAGTTTCTCACGTTGGTATGACAGGCGGTAGATTTTCTCAAAACCAACTTTCGTTCCTACTTTGTGGTTTTGTCACCTCGTCTCTTTCTTTCTTTCTCGACTGGAGGGGCAACTGGGTTTTCTGCTCCAGTGCCAGCTGTTTATCACAGGCCCCTCTATAAAGACTAGTGGTACCGCTCTCTCCTGCCTTTTGGGATGTCTGGGTGTTCCTCTCTTCAGATTCGAAACCCAAAACAAAACATAGCAGGTTGTATGATGCAAAGCAAAACATTAATCCCAACCAAACCCTGACAGGGTGATCGCTTCTCTTGTTGATGGGTCCGAGAGCTTCTGGGTGATGATGCATCATGAGGACCGGACAGCCAATCGGGGATGAAAACATGTATGCTTCACAACCCAAAAAGAAAAATGGTTTCTATTTTCCCCCCTGAAACCACATTATTAAATTTAGAGCGAGACCTAAAAAGTCAAACTATCCCCGCAGATAAAACCATCTTTAGACTAAAGTGGTTTTCTCACTCAATATTTCAAAAATGATCACTGCAGATATACTGTAAAAAAAAAAAAAGTTCACAATAAAGGTTGAATACATTAAAGATTTAAAAACATTACTAATTTTAAAGATGCTATGGGATAAGAGGTTGTTTTTTATTCCATTGCAAAGTACAGCAAGGCCATTTTTTTTTTTTTTTAGGAGGATGTGGAGGAAAGCAAATCCGGTATCTGAAAGGTAAACACGTTACGCTCGATGACGCGGTCGGCAAAAAGCGGCGTCATTGTCGGCATCGCTAGAAAAGTGGATTTTATTGATAAGGTCAGAATAGCATGGGATTTGACAAAAAGTTGAAGGAGGAGGTGGTGGGGGAGAAAAAAAAAATTAACAAAATAAAATCTACATCAAATGGTCATCTTCATTGGAAAAATGCAGTGATTTGAAGAATATCCAGCATGGAAAAAAAAAAAAAAATGCAATTTCTACAACCATTTACATATAAGAAGATAAACCTGAATAATATTTACAGGAAAACAGATTACAGTATTTACAAAGCCAGGAATGGAAGCAAACCGTTAAAAGAGCTTTACTTACGAAGAAAAGGAGTAAAAAATAATGGAGAAAAATTGTGAAGAGTCATTGATGAAGCATAGGATTATTTGACGGAAACACTCAACAGTGCCTTAAAATTGTCTTCTAACAAAGATCAGCCCCGCTACAGATTACAGTCACTCAAAACTAATCCACTTCAGCAGCTTCCCCCCCCCCCCTCTCTGTCATATTTCTGCAATAATCACAATGCATTTTAGAGGGAAGTCCAAAACAGCACAAGCCTGTGTGCAAAACAATACAGAAAAAAAAAGGGGAAATATCCAATGTTTTTTTTTTCCTTTTCATAAACCAACTTAGAGTCACAACTCAGTGCCAATAAAGAAGTTCTCACAGGCCGGTAACAGTTTATTTAAACAATCAAGAGCAATTCCCTGTACAATTATTAACACACATTCACGAATAAGGCAAAACAAAAAGGGGAGGAGGGCCTTGTGAAGGTCATTTTATAAGGCAATCAGTAATAAAAATCAGAGACAGGAGGAGGGATTGGGCGGGATGCAGTCCTACAAACACCAACTAGCTAACGGCGCCGAGGCCCGCGGAGTCACGCGGCCGCCGAACATCAACGTGTCACACATCGGCGTCATCGCCGGCTCCGATTCAACCCTGAGGAAACAGCGGACTGCATGTTTATTCACCGGAACGCAACGGCCCGACCAAGGTAACCGTCTAACCCCTCTCAACATCCAAAAGGGAACGGGGAAAAAAAAAAAAAATGAATTTTAACCTTTATTTTTTAAAAGGAAGGCATTATTGAACTCCAAAGCACCACATAGATGGCGATGGACAAAAAAAAATAAAAAAAATTAAAGGTTCAGTCTCGTGGTTGAGCCCTCTTTGAGTCGTTTTCTACAAACGGTGCGTCGTCGGCGAGGGAGACGGATCAGACGTTCTCCCTCGGCATCCCCAGACTGAAGCAGCGCCGCAGGGCGAGGAAATATTTAAGGTCAGTGCTTAGGCGCGAACTGATTCCAATCAACGTTCGCGGTATGTTGCTTAAAACACATTTCTCCGTGGCTGTTCTCCATTTGCTTTTCAAGTCAAGCTGACCTCCGATCGTGCCACCGCTTGCATCGTAATGGTTAAAAACAAGAAGAAAAAAAAAAAAAAAACGCTCAGGAAAAGAAGGATGAAGCAGCAGTGATCAGATACCATTAGGGCTGGACGACAATAATAATAATAATATAGATGGAATCTATGGAAAAAAAAAAAAGGTCAATAATAAGTTCAACAGAAGAGCTGTTTTCCTATTTGCATTCTAGCCGCGTAGATTAATATTACAGTCGTTACATCCTCCCGACCAATCACAAACGCAGACACGGGAATCAAGCTCCGCCCCTTTCAAAGACTTCAGAGAGCATGGATTCTTTTTTTCTTTTCTTTTTTTTTTAAAACTTGCAATGTCGGTACAAAGTTGGTTGAATAAAGGGTTCAGTTTGAATTCAGTGTTCTGTGTGTTCTGCGTCTAAAAATAAGTCGCTAAGCACCTGCATAAAATGCCCAGGGCTGCACTTATAATATAGGTTTTATATTTGTTGGTAATTATCGATCTCGATCAGTATGATTTCTGTGTTATCGATATGCTTTTTTTCTCTGTATCGTCCAGCCCTAGATACAATCCAAAAACCCAGTCTGGTTTCCTGTTTTTGTTTTACCTTTAATACCACAGTTTTGCCTAAACACCTTGCTCCACGATCAAATCCTGAGCTAACAACAGGATGAACTCTTTCAAGAGGAGTAAAATCTACTACCAACAAAAACAAACAAACAAAAAAAAAAAAAAAAACAAAGTCTGAAGAAGACTGCAGACGTCGATCTCTGATCCCCCGAGTCCCTATGAGGAAGCGAGGGGTGGTCCGTTCCCTGTTCAGGTCCTCTTACGTTCACAGGCTGCGGGGCGTGGCAGTGGCGCCAGGCTGTCATTGGAGCATGAGCTGCTTGAGGTTGTCATGGAGGATGGTGTCCTTGACGTCCCGGAACACCAGCCGGATGTTCTCCGTGTCGATGGCCGTGGTGAAGTGGTGGTACAGGGGCTTCTGCGTGGTGTCGCGCCTCTTGGCCCGGAAGCACTCCACCATGAAGGCCTGCACGTCCGGCAGGCTGTGCTCCGGCCCGGTGTACTCGGGAAAGTAGTCTTTGAGCGGGACCAGTTTCACCTTCTCCTCCAGCAGGTCCGTCTTGTTCAGGAAGAGGATGATGGAGACGTTGCCGAAGACGCGGTTGTTGACGATGGTCTCGAAGATGTTGAGCGACTCTCGCAGCCGGTTCGTCTGCCGGTCCTCCATCAGCACCTGAAAAGACATTGGACAGGTGAAGCGCTGGTACCACAACTCTACTTGAAGGTGAGACAAAGTGTCCACTTTCTAAAACGTGTGCTGTTGTTAATCTCTCCACGTCTGAGAGGTAATTCAAACTCACAAAGAGGCCCATTGTAGCTCAGGCCGTTCTCCTGGAAGGACAACCTTGAGTTCAGTTTTCAACGTTTTAGTGTCCTCTACGTGAGGTCTCGGGTTCCTCCTCTGTTACCGTGGGTCTCTGGAAGCACTGCATGCTTCTTGGAGTAAACGCCTCCCCTGCCTGGTCTTTCCAATTTAGATGGAGCATCTCGTTTTTAATGGTGGAGATGGACAATACTGACGCGAAATGTTTAGTTCACAAACAAGCAATACTGATAATACGGCTATAAAACTGGATCAATGTGTGCTTCTGTGCTTTTTTGTCTCTCTTGTTGTGTCTCTGCTCTGTCTTCTGTAACCCCCAGTCGGTCGAGGCAGATGACTGTTCATACCGAGCCTGGTTCTGCTGGAGGTTTTTCCTTCCCGTTAATGGAGAGTTTTTCTTTCCACTGTCGCTTCATGCTTGCTCAGTATGAGGGATTGCAGCAAAGCCATGTACAATGCAGACGACTCTCCCTGTGGCTCTACGCTTCTCCAGGAGTGAATGCTGCTTGTTGGGACTTTGAAGCAATCAACTGGTTCCTTTATATAGGAAATTTTTGACCAATCTGTGTAATCTGATTGATTTGACTTTGTAAAGTGCCTCGAGATGACATGTTTCATGAATTGCCGCTATATAAATAAAACTGAATTGAAATTAAAACTAGCGCAGCATGCATTCAGAGACAATGACATATTCTCAAAATGGGGGTACTTCACTACGACATAATAAATTACTAGAGCGACTGTGCTGGTAAACGGGACAATTACGGCTTTGAGTCATACTTGCAGAAGGAACGTTGAATTATATAAATATATATATATAAAAAGTGTAAAGTGAAAAAATCTCTCAATCCCAGTCGGTTCCATCCAGTGTTTTTGGCTTTCCAAGCTTCATCGGTTAGATGCAGGGGTGTCTACCTCCTGTCCACGATGCAGTTCTAACACGCTTGAAACAAATGGCTACATCTTTTAATCGGCAGGTAGAAGTCAGAGAGGTAGAGCCCTGCTGACGTTATGGGACACCAGCCCCTGGAGGACTGGAGTTTCACACCTCTGGGTTTGAGTTGCATCATTTTCCCACAATGCTTTTTTTCGTGAGGATAATACAACAGTCTTGCAACGCACTGTATATACAGTTGCAGCCATGATTAGCTCTTTATACAGTTCATTTACATAAACTCCACAAAATGACAACTTTATCCCTCCCATCTTAAATTAAATCAGACTAAACCTCCATTGTTCTAGGTCATTTAAGAAGACTAAAATTATTATTATTATTAATCTGCTGCTCAAGCATCACACGCCATTTGACCAAAGAGAGACTCTGGGAGACGTTGCGCTTTCCTGGAAACGTTTTAGGTATTTCCAAGCCGCCTGTGATGCCGTCAGCCATGTGTCCCAGCTTTACCTGAGAGCAGATCATCCCTCACTGCTGCTTCTGCGACAGAATCAACCTCCTTCAGTGGAACGGCAGCCACTAAAATCAAGATGTGCAAACTTATCTTGGGCATCTGTAGAACGCACTTTGCTTTTCTTTACTTCCTTCGCAGTGTGAATATCGCCACAGAAAAGTGGGCAAATTTCTTCCCACATGTTGAAAGCTTGTTTAGATTCTAACTAGGTACAACAGTATTAGTTCCAATGTCCTAATCTTCAAAATAATTGACAAATAACCAGAGTAGCCTATTTTCCCCACTGTGCGCAACAATAACACAATCCCCCTAATATTTGTTGATTTCTGGTCCACATACAGCTCTAGGTTTAATTCAATTCAAATTAAAACTCAAAAATACTTGGTTAATCCCAAATGGAAATTAAATCAACAGCAACGTCTTTGTTTTTGAGTGTCTAACCAACACCAAAGCTCCCCGGTTTTACATGTATGGTGGATGGCTGGTCATCAGGTGATAAAAACTAGAATATGTTGTTTTTCACAGGGTTCATACTTTAGAAAATTTCATTATACCAATGGTTTGTACTTTAGTCGCTACACTGCAAAAACGGATCTATATATAAGTAAAATGTTCTTAAAATTTGTGTTTTTGTCCTAGATTTGAGCAGTTAAATAAGACTATCTGCCAATGGAATGAGTATTTTCTACCCCGAAAATAAGATAATAAGATAATATACTGCAAATGAAATAAGACAATGGAGATGAATTCTTCCCATTTTAAGTGCAAATATCTTATTCTATTGGCAGATCATCTTATTTACCTGCTCAACTCAAGGAAAAATACACTTATTTTAAGAACATTTTACTTATTTGTAGTTCAGTTTTTGCAGAGTAGAAATTTTAAACTTAAGGTCTGGCAAAGTGTGTAGCTTTGAAATGGAAAAAAAAACAAAACATGAAATGTTTTGGAGCCACAGAAATCAGGCACATTTAAAGACAATGAATGCTTTATGTACATGAGAAGACCCATTACTGTCAGAGTAAGTGATTTTATTACACAGTTGTCATTGTCAGGTGCAGATGTCGGTTTCTGCTTGTCGTTTCAGCCACGTTGCGCTACTAAACGGACCTATGCAGTCCTCAAACCAACATGGCTGTTTCCATGCACCCTATTGGACCCTGATCCTTAAGACCTGGACTAGAGCTTCTGGAAAAATGACAGGATAGTTTGGGACAAAAACAGTCCAATCATGATCAGAAACCTGGACACTTGACTGGCATGTTAGTGCCGAGGGTTTTTTGGTTTCTGATATCAAGAACTGCATGAAAACTCTGCCCATCAGCATCAAGCCAAAAGCTCTGAGTGAGTACCGGCATGTCATCACAGATGAGTTTCCCCGCTTCACGTGGCTGGAGATCACTGTACTGCGCACAGAGCCCCAACAAGGGGAGAAGTACATCTATAGAGGTTTCCTAAACGTCTTTCAAGACTAAACTCTCCAGAGCGCCAAGGAAAGAAGGAAGGGAGAGAGGGAGGGAGTAAGGAAGGAAGGAAGGACACAATGAAGATGAAGTTAGAAGTAGGGCTGGGCGATATGGCTTAAAAATAAAATCTCTGATTTTACTTTACCAAATCCGATTAATCGATTTCTTTTTTCCTCCTTTTCTTTTCATAAAAAGAAATGAAAGAAATTAATTTAAAAACTTGCTTTTAAGAGCAGGCTTCACATCACTTGTGTAACTTCAAACTAAGTTAAAAAAAATAATTTCCAATGATTAATTTGGAAAAATAAAATCCAGATTTTACAAAAATTAATTCTTAAAAAAAATAAACTCGAATTAATCGATTAAATCGATTTATCGCCCAGCCCTAGTTAGAAGACTAGGGAGGAAGGGAGGACGACGACCACAACGAAGCAAGGTAAGAAGGATGCAAAAAAATTAAAGTGAAAAGAAGAAAAGAAGGACAGAAGGAAGTAGGAAAGGAAGGAAGACAGGACATAAGTAAAGAAACAAAGCTTGATAAAGCAAAGGAGTGAAAGAAGGAGGGAAGAACGGAAGGAGAGACAAGAGCAAGGAAGAAATTAAGGACCCAATGTCAAAGAAGGACAAAAGGAAAATAATGAAGGACAACCTTTAGATAATTAGTGATGGAATAACTAATAATAAGAGCATCGAAGCCATGAAGTAGCAAAATATGGGCGACTGGTTGTTGGATGTCAGATTTGGCGACATTTATTAAAACACAACTTGACTTATGTGACCTACATGGCACGTGTCAAACAACAGTTTTCTTCTGGTCAGTCTTCAATAAAGGGCAGATATTTGGAACGTACGACTAATAGAGTGATAAAAAAAAGCCTTCCTCAGGTGAGCGGGGGCTTTCTGCAGCTCCTCCAGAGTCTGTTTGTTCACTATAAAACCCCGAGGACTTCCCAGAACCGCTGTTTTTATTACCAAAACTAAATTTCATACAGGTGGACCATTTGCTACTGCTGAGGGCAACGGACTTGATTTTAGAACGTAGTTGCAGAGTAAAGGGGACTGAAAACAAATGCAAGCTAAATTTTTCTGATTTTTTTTAATATAAAATAATGTAAAAGCTATGAATAATTCTCCTTTTTTACATCAAAATTGTGAACTGCCCAGAAAATAATATAAATTGAACTTCATGGTTGACAAAAATGTAGAAAAGACTAAAACTTTCCTGAATGTCATCATCAAAACAAACATTTCTGCTCCATCTTATCAGAATATCAGCCTGTAGCAGAGCCTCTTTCCTCCCCCCCCCCCCTTTACCTGGTCGTATTCAGAGGACGAGACGAGGAAGAGGATGGAGGTGACGGAGTCGAAGCATTCGAACCAGCGCCTCCGCTCTGACCGCTGCCCGCCGACGTCCACCATCTTGAAAGGAACGTTCTTGATCTCAAAGTCATACTCGTGGATGCCCTTGGTGGGCTTACGAGCCAGCAGGATGTCGTGTTGACTGGGAAGATAATCCTGCAGGAACAAAACCAGAGCTCTATGTCAAAGAGAACAGAATATGCAGAGTTCAATCTCTGGCAAAAATACTGCGTTTGTGTACAAAGAAAACCAGGAGAAGCATCTTGCAGCTCACCGAAAGTTTGTATGGGAAACACTAATCTCTAATCAATTCTAGAATCATGACATCCAAGTTTGTACTTTAAACAAGATTTCAGCTAATCTCGGGCCGTGGTTCCTGGCGGTGCTTTCCTCTGGGTTGGTGCTGCTTTCTTTCTAAAGTAAATTATATTAAACTACTTGTTGGATGATTTTTAACAACTGAAGGTGTTAAAAGATTACTCCAAAAACAAACCCTAACATCATCAACATCAGATTAATAGTTGTCTGCTATTAATCTGAGCTAAAAATGGGAGTCTAAAAACCCATAAGAAATTCAGCTAATTAGCTTAAAAATAATCCAGTAAAGAGGAACAGACAATATGGGCTGTTTTTTTTTATGTGCAGTTCTGATTAGAGGTTTACAGCCACTCTTCAACTCAACGGCATACATTTCTTGCTAATTTACGTCTTTTATAGATGCATTTTAAACTTTCACAGGGTGAAATGATTATAGAACAAACACGACCATTACACGTACAGACTAAGGGGTGTAATAGCGTACCAAGAAAATAAAACACCGTTCGGTACATTTTCAGAACGCTAAAAAAAAAAAAAGAAACACCCCAGAATCTTTTTTTATTTCTCAAATGAATTTGATTCTATTACAATCTAATAAAAAGTGCAGAGTATGGCACTTACTGGAGATTCGGGTGGGCATAGATTTTACAACCACATAACCATGAAAAAAATGGTCAATTTTAATGTTCAGACGTTTTTAAACACGGCCGTGCCCATAATTGAGAACAGAACATGTTTAAATCACTTTGAAATTGTTTTGATACTTTGACACCCTGGTGTCCCAGCTGTACCTGAACGCAGCATGTACAGCATGTCCCCTCTGATCCAACGGGTAGCTAGTTGAACGTCGGGCCATTTTTCTACAGTACCTTTGACGTTTAACTCTGACTTGAAGTTGTTTCAGGTTAGCAATCTATTAAGTAGCTACCTGAAAACATTTAGCGTTAGCTGCGAGTCCTCTAGTCCAATTTATCAGCCTCACATGAATGGAAACGGCTCAGGATGTGTAGGGACAACCCGGTAACTACTAAGGTGTTACATCGTGGGCCGTGGTCAACGGTGGAAGCACGGCGGTGGTAGCTTCATGCTGGGGTTCGCTTCCAGTGGGAATGGAGCGCTGAACGTTTCAGCATCCCCGCAAATCTACAGCTTTAGGTTTAAACTTGATGCCAGTTTGCTGTTCAAACATTACAAACAGTAAACATGTGTCAAAGTCGGGCGTATAATACCTTATACTTATTGAAATGGTCTGGAAGATGAACCAATCTTTCCCAGTTATGAGAAGAATATTAAGCCTAGATTTGGGTCAGAAGTAAGACTCAGTAAGGGACATTTATTCCAAGGTGTACGTTAGTATTTGAGCCTGGATGTACAATTTGACAGAATTCAACACTAAATTCAATGCTGTGCAGCCAGTTCTTATTTCTAGCGACGTCTGAAATAAGACAAGGTGAAAGAAATTATTAATAAGGGCAAAACGATGAGTGGATGCAACTCGTTTTATTCCTTAGAGCTTAACTAAGGAATAACTGCATCCCTATTCAGGGAGGGTACTAAACGGATTTCAGTTGAGATCTTGTGAACTTCTGAAAATCATTTCCATTAGTGAGAACATTCATTTTTCCACTAAAACAAACATGGGCAAGGTTTTTTATTCTCTTTTGTAATTAATATTACGCAAGCGGTTCCGTACCCAGAAGGAACGATTCGATTTATCGCTGAGCTGGCACATCTTAAATGAGCCCCACAGGGTCATGAGTGGAACTGGAGCGTTTGCAGGCAGCTCCCAAAGCGCCTGACAGTAGGGCTGGGCGATAAATCGATTAATTTTAATTTACAATTCTTTAAGATTTCATTTTTGGAAAATCTGGATTTTATTTTACCAATACACTCATTGGGTTTCCTTGAAGAGAACAGCATGTGATGCTGAATATATGTTTAGGCAAAATTATTGTCAAAATATTGTTAAGTGGAAACTTTTTTTTACCATAATACGAGGTACTTTATTTACTTATTTACTTTTTTTTTAACTTAGTTTGAAGTTCACAAGTGCAGTGAAGCCTGTTCTTAGCTCAATGTGTAATACCACTAGCAGCAAATGTTTTGTTATATTTTCATTGTTTATAATGGCACGGCTGCCATCTTGTTTTACAAGCATGTTTCACAGCTTGTTTTTAGTTGCACTTTGAATTCAGGTCAACTCCCTGACGAACTACTCAACAGAAAAAAGCAAGGTTTTAAAATAATTTCTTTAATTTCTTTTTATGAAACAAAAAGGAGGAAAAAAAAAAAAATCGATTAATCGGATTTGGTATGATAAAATCTGAGATTTGTTTTTTAATCCATATCGCCCAGCCCTACCTGACAGTCGTCATAAAAAAAAAGAAAAAACTTGTAGCTCAGCAGACGCAGATGACAACTAAATATTAAGCAAAACTCCCACTGGAGGAAGGGGTTAAATCGATTTGGGTTTTCCTGACGCCAGGTAGACGCGTCTGCCATGTGGGCTCAAAGCCTTTTGCGACACAGTGCGACATTGCACAACGCGTCGGGTGGATGTGACGTCAGTGCACTTCACACACCAGGGCGGCTGCGTGGCTTTTTTTAGTCAATGAGCGTACATCGGCATCACTGGCCCTGTGGTGTTGGCGCAATCAAAACCCTACTTTCGTTAACGCGGCGTGCAGAAATGAAAGACGCAGGAACCGGGGTCTAACCGTCTGCACAGACAGAGAGAGAGAGAGAGAGAGGTTGTAAATTAGGTGGCTGCGCTCTTTGCCCGCAGAGGTTGTGGTTTTCTACTTAAATGCGTCAAACCTTATAATCTATTGTGGATCACTGGCACGTCACCAGTCAATAAATCTCAGACCATTTCGCTTACGACGACAAGTGAGGCTCTGGAACCGCAAACCTTGCATTTATTGTCGTCAGTGATTGCATTATTCGAGACCTCATCATACACTGACTAGGGCTGGGCGATATGGATTAAAAAAAATAAATCTCTCCGATTTTATCATACCAAATCCGATTAATCGATATTTTCCTCCTTTTTGTTTCATGAAAAGAAATTAAAAGAAATGATTTTAAAACCTTGCTTTTTATGTCAAGCATTTCGTCAGGGAGTTGACCTGAATTCAAAGTGCAACTAAAAACAAGCTGTGAAACATGCTTGTAAAACAAGATGGCAGCCGTGCCATTATAAACAATGAAAATATAACAAAACATTTGCTGCTAGTGGTATTACACATTGAGCTAAGAACAGGCTTCACTGCACTTGTGAACTTCAAACTAAGTAAAAAAAAAAAAAAGTAAATGGGTAAATGAAGTACCTCGTATTATGGTAAAAAAAAAAGTTTCCACTTAACAATATTTTGACAATACATTTGCCTAAACATATATTCAGCATCACATGCTGTTCTCTTCGTGGAAACCCAATGAGTGTATTGGCAAAATAAAATCCAGATTTTCCAAAAATGAAATCTTAAAGAATTGTAAATTGGAATTAATCGATTAAATCGATTTATCGCCCAGCCCTAACACTGGCCTCGATTAAAAGAACAGAAATTCATTCACTGTCCTCCTACTTATATGTAGCATAGATATTAAATCATTTCTACCTTAACTACAATTCAGTTTGGGGGGGAAAATATTAAACACCAAATGAATACAAGAGGAAACTTCTGGAGGGAGTTTCCCCGTGTTATTCAAAAGTAGGCCCTTAAACTGAATGTGTGCCACATTACAGCCACAAGCTACAATGGATCGCTGGTTCCTGAAGGGGGTACCTCCCCGCCCCTTGCAGCCTTTGACAGGTTTTCATCCAGGGTTGCCCTAAATTTGCCTCCATCCGCGCTACGTCAGCTGTAATGGCTCTCCGTAGCTCCTCCAGAGTTTTTGTTCACTAATCAACACCAGGAAACCCCTAAAGCCTTCACAGGTACTATTTTGTGCTGGTCCATCATAAAAAGTTTCATTGAAGTGTGACAAAAAGTGAAAAAAGGTACATTGTGCAAAGGATAGCCGCTCTTTGTACTGTTAATGTATAGTTTAATCACATATTCTTAAATACTTATCACCCCCCGGGACCACTTTACCCATAGAAATCTGGCGGTTAGGGTAACTTAATCTCTATCAAGAAACATTCGCTGCTTTTCAGGTAAACCACACTGCAAAAAGAGAACTAAAAGTTAGTAAAATAACCTTGAAATTAGTGTATTTTTCCTTGATTTGGGCAAGTAAATAAGATTATTTGCCAATGGAATGAGTATTTTGATGCCTGAAATAAGATAATTAGATATCCTGCACTTGAAATACGATGATGGAGATCAATTGTTCCTATTTTAAAGTGCAAAAATCTTATTCCATTGGCAAATAGTCTTATTTACCTGCTCAAATCAAGGAAAACTACATTAATTTCAGGAAAATTTTACTTACTTTCAGTTCCCTTTTTGCAGTGCATCTGCCGTCTGGACATGTTGCATCATTAAATAGGACCCAAACAGGTCTGATTAAAAGAATGAGTGCAGGGGGGGGAAACTTACCAACATGCAGATCTTGTCCATATTATCCAAGAAATACTTCACCGACTCACCCTGCGACAGGAGAGGGGAGGAATTTCTGTCAGTGCCACATCATTCAGGACGTTTTTACATCATTTCACGCCAAAACAAACACAATAGTCTGCATTAATCATTGCATTCAACAGAAGTCTTTTTTTTTTTTTATAGTGGAGGCGCCACAAGAGAAGCTCTCTTCATCTGCCACACACACACACACACACACACACACACAGGAAACCGTGTTGTTTTTTTCTCACTCTAAACTGCATATGTGCGCCCCAGAGCCGAGCCGAAGCAGGATGCAAAACGATCGGGTGCTGAAGCAGATACACGTGTTTTGTAAGCCCGTCTTTGATGTGCGAAGACATGCGGCTGGGTTTCTCTGTGTGTGTAGGAGGGGTTTTTTTTTTTTTTTTTTTTTTTTTTTTTCTGTCTTCTTTCTTTCCTTTTTTTTCTTTTCTTGAGTCACTTCTGACGCTGCTTTTGTGCAGTTAGTGCAAGTCCAGACGTGGGGCTGCGAGGACCGAGGAGCATTCCTTTATGCGAGCGTTTAGGGGAGAGTGGGTGTGTGTGTGTGTGTGCGTAAAACGGATGTGTGCCTTGGGTTTTTGTAGGGAACTTAACCAAAAAGCAACTATAAAACGTTATTCTGACTGGCTTGCCTACCTTAGCTCCACCTTGGAATCGCCATACCTGACGCGTAATGGGGTTTATTTAATTGCGACATAAGCTAAAAGCGGTAATTTTTAAAAACTCAGATTAAGCCAGACGTACTGATTGGGTGGTACATGCGTGTGTGTGTGCTGACAGTGTATGCCAATCATTCCCCCGCTCCATTGTAAGCCTATGTGCTCACCATATGATCTTTGAGAGAGAGGGAGAGACGAAAAAGAAAAAAAAAAAAAAAACTAGCCTGACCTGAAAAACCTGTGCGTGTACGAGAGTGGATGTGTGCGCACGGGTAGATTTACACAAGGGAGGAGCAGGATGGTGCGCTGGTGAACTAAAACCAGAATAATGAGGAGGTAGAGAAAGAAGCTACCTCCGTCCATTCAAAGATCCATTTTAATTCTGGCTTTGGATCAATTAGTAGCACCCTTAAATCCGGAGGGGGGGGGGGATGTTTTGAAATTGTAAAAAAAAAATAAATAAATCTGTTTCGACAAAAAAAAAAAAAAAAAAAAACAGGAAAGGAAACCAGAGGAGCGATGACACTGTAGGTCGTTATGAGTCATGATGGCGCCTGAAGTTGAAGCACGGCTGCTGAAAAGCAAAACTGAAACACAATATGCAACCGTTTACTGGTATATTATTAATCTAATACCACCCCCCCCCCCTTCCCTCGTTACGGAGCCGGCGCTGTGAAAAGCGACTGAGACAGCTCTGGTTTGTTTTACGGCCGTTTTTTATTGAGAATTACAAGCAAGCCGCAGGGTACGTGTGATTTGGGATGCAAATGCGCAACGTATCGCACAACGATACCTGCTGGCGGGGGGGGAAATAAGCCGATCCTCACCGGCTTTACCTACGTGTTCAGGTTTCTGTTTGGGTTCTGCATTAGGAAAGCTTGTCGGACGCCCAAGGCGGAGCCGGTACAATAAAGCCGGTTCTGAAATACAGCGGAGAGTAACCAACTAAATTCAAGCTGTGCAATGTATCATCATTGGATGTGCTTAATTTATTTTGGCCTATTTTGCTTTGTAAGTATTTCTCTTATTCTGTGATCTTATAATCCTCTAATGAAAGACTCTTTCATTACCTTTATAGACTTAGACAACTTTATTTGTCATTTTGTATGCAGAGAGTGCGTACAGAACGAATTTTCGTTGAATACAGCTTATAACTTGCAGTGAAATGAAATTACAGTATAAGGTGCAGCAGTGATTTAAAAGTAAACAATGCAGGAGAAAGGAGGTATATAGGAGGTTTATAATGAGTGGCAGCAATTATTACACATCTTTTATTACTCATTTTGTGATTTAGATGTTCTTTTGATACCATAATTTTTTTTTACTGCAAGCTTAAAGGTGCATAGTGTTAAGTTCCAGGATGTCTACTGAAGTCTGCCCCTTCTGGCGAGAAGTTGAAATTACACTAGTGTTGTGCACACAACACAAAGACTTCACAGGTCTTTTTTTTTTATTTTTTTTAGAGGCGTTATGTTTTCTGAGGTAAGAAAGTTAGAAATATTATTTTGTTATATGCTATATAGAAACAATATTTTCTGTTGAATGGAAATATTTCATACTGATTCAACAATTATTATTTTTCTTTTTTTAGGGGAAAACCATAGCTACCCTTTTAGTTGGTCAATAACGGCCGGGGCTGACTGGCCATCGCGGGTCTTCCAGGCTCGGGATCGCAAAAGTTTGGGTCGCTCTTAATAACAAAAACAAAATCAATACTACTTGGCTCACTCAGGTATCTGCCAGACTGAAACAGACTGCAGTTGTCAGAGCATCATCTGGCCCAGAAAATGACTGGAGGGGCGTGTGTCTTTTCCCTCTCTGTCCACCGATCTATTCATTTAAAAAAAAAAAAAAAAAAACTTTGTCTTTTTTCTGTGTTATTGGACCAACACCAAGTCAAATACCTTGTAAGTGCAAACCTGCTTGGCAATAAACTTGATACCGATTTCACGTGAAAAAGGACCATTCGTTCCAAAAAAAGTAAAAAACAAAGCAACTGGACTTGTTTCTTCCGTAGTCTTCAACTACGGAAAACAAGTCCAGTTGCTTTGTTTTTTTTTACTTTTTTTGGAATGTAGCTTTGAATTAACTTTTTTTTTTTTTGTTTAACAAGAAAGCAGTGTCAATTCAGTGCTGCTGGAGCTCCAGCTTGCACGGAGATGGTGAAAAGCGCTGCCCATCTTGTTCCATAGCACTAGACATTTTTTATTTATTTATTTTTTTTACTCCTGAGTGGAGTCTATAATGGAGTCTGAGATGCGCTTGTAGCTGGTCTTTTATGGTCCATCTTGTGATACAGTCGCGGTCTTCTCTCACTAATGCCTCAATGGCCGCAGAGACTCAACTTCAGCTCTCAAAGTAACGGCTGAACAACAGTTTGAACGGTTTGAACTAGAGCGCACAGCGCGTTACGCCGACGCGCTCCTCCAGGGGATTCGGCCCGAGTCTCTCCCTCACAGACTGACTAATGGGGCATATAGAGGCAACTGCGGTAGAGGAAAACTCATTTTACACCTTGGGCGATTGTATATGGGAAAGGAAATAAATAATGTTTAACTTCAAACTTACGCCATGCACCTATAAAAGAAAAGGGACTGAGTGGTTTGTTTTGTGTAGATTTGTATATAATATCCAACATTTGAAAGGATAGTCTCATCAGATATTAAAAGGAAGTCAACAAATAGGTATCGGGGGAAAATTTCTGGTTCGAGGCAACTTACCGTTCTGCACCGTTTCTGAATCAAAGAGTGGTTTAAATGTTTTTCTTTTAAATTGACCCAAATATTCCTTAATAAATTGTCCGTATGTGAGCAGCCCTAAAAGAATGCCTGATTCTATTTTTACAAAATAAATAGAAGTAGATCACTAACAGAGAACATAATAGATTTAACACAAGACATATCCCCCTAAAAAACCCAAATAAATTGCTTCAACAAGCTGAGATTTCAGATTCTGCTCTGACATGTGAATTTGATCAATTTCCGTTTCTAACAATGATGATAAAAATCTTCTTTTCTCCTTTCTGCGTGCACACTCAAACGCACAGTGCGTTCTCGATGACACGTTCACGTCAAACTAAATCCCATTCCTCACAAAACGGGCCAGAGTTCCCGAGCAGCTTTTCTTCGCTTTACAGCAAATTTAGAAAAGCGGTAAAATCCTGCAGGCGCCTAAGAAGCTTCCTACGCCCTTCCCGTCCTTCCTTCAACTCCATCTTTAAAAACACCTCACTGATATTGTCAGTGACTGAGTCTTCCTCGCTCTGTACCTAATTCCCCACCGAGGCGTGTTGGAATAGATAAATTAACCCGGGGCACATTCTGCTTTGGGGAACCCAATTTACATTTATTGACGGTTATTTTTTGGGCAAGTAAAAAAAAATTAATAAAAACAAAGCAAGAATCTCTAAAACAGGCCAAAGTACTACGACTGAAAGAGTGATGATGTCCCTCAGTTTCAATCTTGACTCAATACGGCAGACTAGAGGGCCCTGCGGAGGACGGTAAGCTGAGGGTTAGAGCGGCAGCAGAAACAGCGTCACAGGGCCCTCCCACCCTCTCGATGAACTTTCTGAATTGCGGCCAAAAGGCAAATGGCAACATTAAAAGCAGAACCACCAGCCTGCTACACAGCTTCCTGCTTCGAGCTGTTAAAAAAGCTGAACTGCTCTTAAGGTCTATTACAATTCTCTATGATTTACGCATTTGCTGCTTTAACGCAACTTGTTTTATCTGTTAAACGATACCAGTGAAACAATTTCCCATTTCGGTTTAGAATAATATGACAATAAATTTGTTTTTGATGTGTAATTAAACTAAAACTAAAGCTTTAAGTGCAACTGGTAATTAGGACAACGTGAAAACGTGTCGATAGAGCGCCATATACCTCCCTGATGCCCCTTAACCACTTCCTTAAGCTTTAGCATCTTTGTCACCATGACCTATTTTGACTTGAGACTGAAAGTTTATCCCAGGAGCCACACCTTTATTAGACAGGGCGTTAATATGTGGAATTTAAAATACTACAGTAAACCTAATGAGGCATTCTTCGCTGTTCTCAAAATCTCAGAGGGGAATTTCGACCAATCAGGTTCAATGCTAACCTCCAGTGTGTTGTACACTGCAAAAAAAGGACTAGAAATAAGTCAAATGTTCTTAAAATGAGTGTATATGTCCTTGATTTCCGCAGGTAAATAAGATTATCTGCCAATGGAATAAGATTTTTGCACTTAAAACAGGAAAAAAATTCATCTCCATCGTCTTATTTGATGTGCTGTATATCCAATTCTTATTTTAGGGGTCAAAATGCTCATTCAAGTGGCAGATAATCTTATTTACCTGCTCAAATCAAGGATAAATACACTAACTTTAAGAACATTTTACTTATTTTTAGATCCGATTTTGCAGTGTAGGGGGAAAAACAAAAATAAGTCAATAAAACTGAGCGACTAAATGTGGTCTAAATCCGCCTTTTTATAAACTGAAGGGTTGCCGGGGCCTGCTTAGCCTCCATATCATCATCATCCATCCCCTGCTCACTCACATATGCCCGATATCCATGGAGTTATCGGCTACATTTTGGGAATGGTTTGCCCTTGTTTCACTGCGTTGTGTCCTGCTTAGAGACATGTTAAGTCTTGCGAGCATGGTGAAAAGAAAGTACACCTTATTTGCCTTCGAGTTTTAGCTACTAGGACATAAACATGATCTGGTGTTTAAAGGATTCGTAAATCTGTTTAACTGTAACGTTAAGTGTAGAAAACTGCAGCGCGTGTATATTTTTTTTCAGTTCTAGATTTGTTGCTGTTCTTGGGGATTCCTTGTTGGGCGCCTGAGCTTCGATGATTGCACAGACGCGCTTCAATTCGACTCTAGAATCTTGCTTTTTTTTTTTTAAAAGGCGAAGTTAATAACCATAAGGTGTCTGGATCCTGTACGTGCAAAACAAGCC
The DNA here is from genome assembly GCF_011125445.2 of Fundulus heteroclitus. Lineage (NCBI taxonomy): Eukaryota > Metazoa > Chordata > Actinopteri > Cyprinodontiformes > Fundulidae > Fundulus > Fundulus heteroclitus. The sequence continues at coordinate 13,997,840 of NC_046370.1, forward strand.
CAAACCATCGCTCTTCCACCACCATGCTTGAGACTTGGTGTAAGAGGTGGTGCTAAAATGCTCCGAGTCGTTTTTCCTCTAAACAAGGTGTTCAACCCTCTCTACTTCTGTCTCATCTGTCCAGAGGTGGTCTTGCAAATTCTGGTGCAACCTTTTCAAACCCAATTTCTTCTTAGAAAACAACACGGGGTTTTACGCGTCTTCCTGTAGCCCCTCTGAACAAGCCCCACCTGCTTGCTAACCAAGGAGATGAGGCTCCTGGATTTCTCCAAGCGTTCTGCTGGCAATGTCCAACCCCTGGCTAGATTAGCAGCCACCTTAGGTTTCCACTTGTGAATAATAATCCTTCTCTTGGTAGAAAAACAGACTTCGAACAGCTTAAAAATGAGCTTTTTAGCGACCCGACACTGAAGGCCAGCAAACCTGCTTCTCAGAGATGATGGCCGGTGTTTGGCGTCGTCGTGTCTCCTCCCCAGACCGCAGAATGCCTTAAAACGTCTGCTTAGATACATATAGGTGGTCACATTGATGACGATTAGTTAAGCGCTTTAAGCAGCAGCACCTGGCGACTGCTTTCCCTTTTAAATCCTACGGACGCAGGAAAAGATTAGGTTTTCCACGCGTCTTTGCTAACTTTGCCTCCTTTTTATTTCAGAAATATGGTTTTTGCACATTTGTGATAAAGATTGAATGTTTTAGAAGCAAAATAGGATATATAGATATATATATAGATAGATATATATATAGATATATATATATATATATATATATATATATATATATAGTAGAATTTTGGGAAGTTGGTTGTAGTCTTTGTCAAATGTAAGAACGTCAGCTCTTGTTATAAAAAAACATTGAAGTCTAAAAAACTTTTCGCTCATTTTGTCCTAATGAGCTGAAACAAAGAGCGTTAAGCCCCGAACACGTGTGCCGAATGTGCAGGTGTGTCCTTGCCGCTTATGTTACGTGAGGCGTGTGACACTCTTTAGTGTTTGTGTGTAAATAATGCTGAGTAGGAGAGTCTGGGCCTCTGTTGGTGAGGATAAAGCTGTTTAAAACTGCAGAGCAGATCAACATTCCTGCTCTGATCAACACTTATTCCCCCCCCCCTCTTGCCTGCAGGAGAGAAGAAGAAAAAGCACACACACACACACACACACACACACACACACACACACACAAAAAACAAAAAAACAATTCCCTGCAGAACTAAATCCCACTGAGAACAGCCCGGACTTGTGCAACGCTCAACTTTTGGCTCTTTACTGAAAGCGACTTGGAGAAGTGCGCCTCTCGCTCTGTCGTCAGTGTGTGTGTGTGTGTGTGTGTGGGGGGTCACATGATATCTCATGAAATCACACACAAAAAAAAGGGGTCTAAAAAGTGATTATTAGAACTACGGCAGATTGTAAAAGTCCCGCCACATGAAAAAGAAGCGGAAGGTCCCGCTGGCAAAAGGGAGGGGAGGCGCGTGAGCGGGGCCTCGACCACAGCTGCCGCTCTGTGGGAAACGTCACAGTTTGAAAATGTGCTTGAGATATAAGGAGCAGGGAGAGGTGTAAACAGGAAGCTGACTATATCACATGTCTGACCGCTTAGCAGAAGGCAGGATACACAGAAACTGAGCTTCGAGATGCAGGGAGGCAAGAAAAGAAGGATGAATTAAAAAGAAGAAAAAAAAAAATCAGTTTCGCTTTCTCTTTTCGCTGCTATTTTCTAAACGCCGAGTCCGACTCAGCCACCTGAAAGCTGCTCTTAGATCGGCAGATAGAGAACTGTGCTCGGAACGGCTGTTATCAGCGCGAGCCGTCGGAACAAGAGAGAAAAGAAGAGAAAGAAAAAAAATCGTTATCTCCCGCCCAGTCGCGTCCAACCTACCAGCTGAAACTCCCTGCGCCGGTCGTAGGCCTGCTGGATGCCCGAGTCGGCCCACAGGGCGTCGATGGCGACCTTGTACTGCAGGAACACGCTCTGCTCCAGCTGCCCGTTCGCCATCTTGGCCCGCGTGTCGAAGGCCATCACACTTTCGCCGTGCTTCTGGTTCATGGGGTCGCCCCACTCGATGTGCAGCTTCTCCCGGGCGTCCACCAGCACGCGGATACCTGCAGAGGGGATGTCAGGATCAGAGGGGGGCGTGGCCAAAACGCGCCCGCAGCAGAATGTTTTTTTTTACTCCATTTACCATTACTACTAATTATTACCACTAATGCCATCATTCTTATTATTAGGATTATGAAAGTTCACAACGTATTCGTTTAGGCCCGTATTGCCACAACTGCAGCACTGCTGCCTTTCACCAAAGAGGTCCGGGGGTTCAAATCCCAACCTAGGGTCTTTCTGCGTGACGTTAGAAAGTTCTCCCTGTGCATGTGTGGGTTCTTTCTGGGTACTCTGGATTCCTCTCGCAGTCAAACACACTCCTTTAGGTATGAATGTGTGTGCTGGAGATACAAGCGCATTTTACAGCACGCGTTCTGCCTGCACTAAACTAGACTCGCACCAATCACAGGTCTTCCCCCGCCCTATCATAAGCCTGGCAGATGGCCAATCTTCATTCAATCCCCCCCCCACTCTCCCCCCCTCCAGGCTAAGCGCCGTTTGTTTATTTTAAAATGCCTCGATGTTTGAGAGCGACATTAAAACGGTCAGTAAAGTTCCCGTCTGGCAGAAAACCTCCGGCTTAAGCCAACATAAGCTAACGCTAGCTGCTGTTAGCTTGACGCACACCACCAGGATTACCCCATTTTCTGGGGGGGAAACCCCGAATCAGTGGGACGGATATCGACCAATTGCCCCTTTATTGACGTCATCGGGTGAGCGGCGGGTTAAATACTGAATTTTTTTCTTTTATTATGTTGTTTTTCTAGGGGGTTTTGTAGCACTAGTGGCTCATTTTAACAAAGTAGGCTGATAAGAAAGGGGGCTTGAGAGTTAGCATTAGGGCTGGGCGATAAATCGATTTAATCGATTAATTCGAATTTACAATTCTTTATGATTTCATTTTTGGAAAATCTGGATTTTATTTTGCCAATACACTCATTGGGTTTCCATGATGAGAACAGCATGTGATGCTGAATATATGTTTAGGCAAAATTATTGTCAAAAATATTGTTAAGTGGAAACTTTTTTTTTACCATAATACGAGGTACTTCGTTTACTTATTTACTTTTTTTTTTAACTTAGTTTGAAGTTCAAAAGTGCAGTGAAGCCTGTTCTTAGCTCAATGTGTAATACCACTAGCAGCAAATGTTTTGTTATATTTTCATTGTTTATAATGGCACGGCTGCCATCTTGTTTTACATGCATGTTTCACAGCTTGTTTTTAGTTGCACTTTGAATTCAGGTCAACTCCCTGACGAAATACTTAACATAAAAAGCAAGGTTTTAAAAGAATTTCTTTTAATTTCTTTTTAATGAAACAAAAAGGAGGGAAAAAAAAAATCGATTAATCGGATTTGGTATGATAAAATCGGAGATTTATTTTTTTAATCCATATCGCCCAGCCCTAGTCAGCATCAACGCCTCAGTGAGCACGTCTACCACCAGCAGGGATTTGCACGCGCTCTTTTCAGGGACGTCCACTTAAATGGGAATATTTGCGATTCTTGTCTCTTTTGCACAACTCTCATGTGTTGCAGTACTTGCGGGAACCCCCCCCCAAAACAAAACAAAAAAATTGGTCAAAATGAAAGTGAGAAATTGGTATTGGCCAGATTGGTGCATCTCTAGACTAATCCTTTGTATTCTTTGATTACAAAGCTGCTTTTTATTTAGCTTTTAGGGCGTCAGATCAGGGTGGCCCCTAGGCCCCCCGCCCCCCCCTTTAAGGGTTTTCCAGGAATGACCCGCTAGCAGGACACCCTGGAAGGACTTCCTATCCCTCCAGGAGCTGCAGAGTGTTGCTGGGGAGAGGGATCTCTGGGGTTTCCCTGCTGGACCCGTTACCGCTGCAACCCGATCTTGGATGGACGATTGTAAAAGGTTCTTAGTAAAAGATTACAGACGGAAAAGTGTCCAAAAATATCAAAGTAGACATAAGTACACAATTTATTCTTCTGGCAAATGTATTATCTGTTATCAGATGATCAATAATTAAATATTGCTGTATAAGCTGCCAGTTGCTGATGTAGAAGCAGGAGCTAGTTGAACACAGTCTAGTTTAGCCCGGCTTTTTCTGGCTGATTCAAATATCTGGTTTTCTTTTAGCTCTGACCTGCTGAGTGTTTGTTTGAATGATTCGGATTCTTTATTCTGACAAATGTGACACACTAAAGATGTGCTGCAGGTTCCTCGGGTAGAGGTGGTAGCTTTGAATCCACTAGAGAATGAGGAAATTACAAGATTCTCCCCATTCATGCATCAAAAGAAACTAAAAAAAAACAAGCATTGAGATAGACGCTGAGATTTGCTCTTCAGATCTGGCTTCAAATCTCAGGCTGACTAACTGATGCGTCTCTAGATATCTCTAAATGGCCGCTTCTTTGTTTCATACTTCAGCACTTTGGGATGTTGAGGTTTCGCGGTCCTCGGGCAACCGATGGTTTGAAGCCATGGTTCTCGTAATGTGGGGTACCTGGGCTGTCTTTAGTGGTATTCAGAAGAAATGTTAGTACCAATTATTTGCATGATGAATCTAACCAATTGCGATATGGAGCCCGAAGGCACAGGCGGCCTAAAGGACGATTGTTCTTTGCTTCATCAGAGGTTTCTCAGAGGAGCAATCCCAGTACGAATTTAGTTCTCAAGTTGGAGCATTGAACCCAACTTTACTCTGTTCCTCTCTCAGGTTTAGAGTAACTAAACCCCAAATCCACTTTTTTTTTTTGCATATAAACTGTATAAATTGGACCATAAGCCTGCTATCTTAGTGTTACTTGTGTAGCACTCAGGTGCAGCTACAGGAGAAATATAATATTAATGCACAAAGATCTTAATTGGTTGTTGTTCAAAGATAGATTGTTGTATTCATTGTTAATTTTCATAAGAAATATTTCTAATTCTAAATTTTCTTCAGTTTTGTTCAAGCACCTTTCTTTCAGTGTAGAAAATCACCAGTACAGTACTAGACATGCAACTAAAGGTAATTTCACTTTACCCATAGTAAGAACAAATGCCATAAAAAATACTGTTGTGTTTAGAGGCAGGAAAGAATGGAACAATCTGCCAAAACATATCCTGCTTGCTAATAATGTCAATAAATTTAAGTTATATGTAAAACAGTTTTTATCAAAATAATATAACTGACTGTTTATATTTATTCATATATGTGTGCGTATATGTATGTATATGTGTAGGTATGTTTACAAGTGTAAGGGTAGAATGTGTTTGTCATATTTCATGCACGCATGAGGGTACATATATACGTTAATATGTGTATATGTTGTATATGTATTTGTATATGTGTTTGTGTATTTTCTTTTTCTTTCAATTATTTGTTGTATTCTTTGATTTGCTTTTAATGTATATATTTTTTCAGGACCCCAGGAAGAATAGCTGCAGCATAGCTGTAGCTAATGGGGATCCTTTCAAGAAAACTAAAACTAAGCAAATTTTTAAATTTTTTTCAGTAAACTTGTTTAATTCTGCAATATTTAGCCAAAACCCTTCTCAGCGCTGACCTCTTTGGGTTGGAGGGCGGCTACCGCAGTCGATTTTTCCTGTTGTCTACAAACAACACAGCTTGGTACATGTCTACTTAAAGCTATAGTTGCTAATCCTGTTCAGAAACACCTTCTTATATACTGTGGAAAACCGTCCTATATTTGGAAAAAAAGAAATAAATCAATCTCTGTGGGAGCTGCAGGCCTGTAAAAACTCCCACATGCCAATCATTCTGACACGCTCACGTAACGCCAGTCTGCGCGTACGTTCCCTGTTAGTTTCCGTTTACTGGCTGCGCATGTGCACTTCTGGTGTTTATGTATACGGTTAGCTTAGCGGTTAGCCGTTCATTGTAGCGCCACTACTCTCACCGTATACTTTGAACACGGCTGAGAGTCGCAAGAAGCAATCTGCGTTCATGTTTATGGGAAGAAGAGGAAGGACCCAGTAGAAAGAAATGAGAGTAGTGGATTTTTCACTCAATCTCCCTGAGGAGCGGAAGAGCAAGTTAAGACAGTCTTGTCCCCACTTAACCCCCTCCGCTCATCCCCACACTTGGCCCTCAGTGTCTCTTGCCCCCCCCCAAAATATCTGTCTGGGGGCAGGCCTACTCTTTTACATCAGGTTCATTTCTGCCTTAAAAAGCAGCCTAATTTGTCAATTGGCATGCAGTTACAGTGGTTAACCAGAGGTGGTGCTGGAGCCTGTTCTCATCCGGTTCCCACAACCTGAAAACCAAATTATAAGGCGCATCATTACATCACTTTAAACATCCCATACAGTGAATGTTTGGTCGAAGTTTCTGTGTAGGTTGTCTAGAACCATGTGCATTGAAAGATTTAATGAGAAACCATTTGTCCAAGGTCACTAATTAAACGTTTCTACTACGGCTACCAATAGCTTTTCAATGCAAAGGCGGACATATTGGATGTTGAAGTTGGGGCTAGTCAGAATCGTCCAATTTGCCCCCTGGGAAATTCGACTTTTAGGGATCTGTCCGTTAATCTTTTTCAACTTAACTGACTTAAAAAGTAAAAAAATAAAATAAAAATTACTATTACTTTCTTTTATGTGTCAGCCAATAATGATGGGCAAGTGATAGTTTTATTTATTTATTTTTTACATCAAAACACATGGCCTAAGGAGCACTTTGTATTTGCTATGGCAAAAGTTGTTATAAACGGTTTGAACCATTAAGTTAAAGCAAGTTTCTACTCTGTTTATAGTCTTTTGGCAGGAAATGTTGTTCTAGGACCCAGATACTCATTTACCAGCAGAGGCCATTTAGGATCATTTTGGTTTGATAATAGCTTTTCAATTCATACCAGCCAAATTGGTCCCATTTGGGATTGGACCAAGCTAAAAAGCCCATAATACACCATTAAACCAAACGGTGAGTGAGATCATTTCTAATCGTTCGAGTGGGGGTGGGCGAGACGTGTAAAGGCTAAACTTCCATGTGAGTAAAAGTGCTTACCTAGTTAACTCCTACTCTGGGTTAATTCACCCCTTCTCCATTTCATACCTCCGTGTTGCATCCCTTTTCAGACCTGAATCAATTGGCTGAACATGAACTCCTCAGCAGGTCATGATGGAGATGGGATGCTCTAAAAGTTGCAGGGTAGCAGCTCTGCAGGACTGGACTTGGGTAGTCAAAATGCATTTTTTCATTTTTTCCCCCCATACTGTATTTTAACCGACCAATCCATAGATCCAAGTTGAACAGGCGTAAACAGCCCGGTTCCAATCTCTTGCCAATTGATTGGTGCATCTCGAGCCGATTTGTTCTTCTGAATAACATGGAATTAAACTATAACAAGTTCATGGTGTAGACGTCTGCTTCTACAAAGACATTTGCAGTTTTAAAAAGTGTTTTTATTACTTTATACTTGGGTTGTTGAATTAATAAGACTGAAAAATGTAAACATCACATTTTAAACATGCATGTAACCAACACAAAATAATATACATAAATAAGTTATTTTTTTTTAGGTCCTAAATACATAATTAGCTAATTATTGTTGTTTTTGTTTTGTTTGTATACAAAGAACCATTCTCTTCTACCAGAGACGAAGCGATCAAAGTTCACCTGACCGATACCAATTTTTGTGTTCAATGTCCGAATCGTTCCCAGTTTTCTTATGGACTATAACACAGGTTTATATGTCACTATATTTAAATATTTTGTGCTTTATAGTTTTTGGAGTAGTAAATTATTATTATAATATTAACCTGTGGAAAAACTTTACAGTTAATCATCACGCTCACATCCACTCTTCATGACCAGATACATGACAGTTTGGAGCAATCGATGCATCTCTTTTAAACCTTGATTTATAAAGTAACATTAAAATTGATAGTTTAAGGTAAAAATATGAATAGAAATATTTACGTGGCAAAAAATATCAGCCGATTTCCACTAAAGATGAACCTATCAGTGTTATCCTGATGGATACATTTTTAGAATAATGATAAAAAAAAAAGCTCTAAACTACCACATCGCCTTGTAAACACGTTCTCATAATATGACTAACAATTGCCAAATGGAAAGCATGAAAAAAAAAAACAGATTTAAATGTGATAGAAACCATAGAGGAAATGATATTAGGTTATATGATACATTCTTAAACAAATAGAAGCTCAAGTGAAACATTAACGGGACTATTTATTTATGTAACTAATTAGTTATGGTTAGGTAGTGTTATTTGGGGTGTGGACACAAACAGGAACACCTTACAGATTAGTGCACTGGTGGGTTATCTGTCCTCCATTGAGCAACAAGACAAAAAAAAAAAAAAAAAAAAACGTGGCCGAGGCCGTTTGAACCTGCCACCAACTCGGTGCCAGCCGCGTCAAATCGGACATTAAAACTTCACGTGTCGTAGCGCAGAGTTAGAAAAAAAAGGCTCGGCTGAGCAGGAACCCGGCTCACTGGGTGTGCCGACAGCAGATGTGGGCTGTTTATGTGCGTCCTCTCAGCAGCCCCAGCGCCGCTCGGCAGATGTGGAAACTTTCCCGTCCGCTTCTCTAACGCCTTTCGGGGCTTTTCTGTCCCCCATGTCGAGGCGCCTCGTTTCCTCCCTCGCGAAGCTAAACGTCGCAAAAGCCAAAAAAACAAAAAACAAAACCCGAAGCCGGGTTACCTTTGAAAACGTTGCTATAGATCGTCCCTCTGAAGTCCTCTCGAGCTCGCTGGTCGAAGTCCTGGCCGTGGATGATCCGCATTTGTTTGAGGAAAGTCGACTTGCCGCTCTCGCCAGCGCCCAGCAGCAGGATCTTCACCAGCCGCTTCACGTACGTTTTCTCCCGGGACAGACATCTGTCGATCTCCTTGGACTTTCGGTTCTGTTCCGCCTCGCTGCTGTTAAGAAAGCAGGCTGGTAGACAAACTTTTAACACGGACCTGGACGGCAGGAAATCCGCCATGTTCGCACTAACTTCATCGATGCTAATTTGATGCGCGTTCTCGCGAGGCGCGGGCACAGGACCAAGCCCCTTCCCTAAACTCAGGAAGTAACCGCTCCTGCCCAGCAATCCGAGAGCGCGCTCCGTTTCAGCGTCAGCAAAAACGCCGCCGTACATTTAAAACAACGGATGCTCTTATCTTATATTTATAATGCGTACAGAAACACATTAGAAACAATAAAAGGCACAAAATAACCAGTAAACTGTCAATATAACCAAGTTTTCAAACGATACAATAGCACCCTCTGCTGGATTATGCTAGAAATTGCGTTTTATGGTTTCCGTGTAAGAGAATGCAGGGTTCTGATTGGTTGAATCATTTTTCCTTCTACATCCGATGCGTTCAAGTACAGTAGGATTTCTGTGCGCTTGCACTATATTCACGAGTAGACCACATTAACGTTCGTGTAAGTTAGTGCAAGTGCAGATCGTTGACAGATTTATAATAGCAGTATTATCTAAACATGCAAAAGCTGTGCAAAGCAGTTGTGTTTGAAATACTTTAAGACAAGCCTGTGACCATGAGGACTATTATAACGTGAGACCTTAGCAGCACCACGCTCTTCTGTTTCTTATTATTAGACAAACGTGACTAAAGTAGTTCTATAGTAATCCTACAAATATATTTTTACCTCTTGTTGCTATCAAGCCGCACCCAAACCCTTTGTATTATGATGATGATGATTATTGGTATTATTGAATGTTTACATACATATTTGATTACTTGATGCCTTTTTTTTATTTACAGTTGATATATAGTCCTTAAAGTAGCTTGGGTTAAATTAAACAAAAGTCACCCCCATGATATGAGGTTCGGAAGATGTTTTAATTTTAAATACCAACAACCAACAATTAATACCAACAACAATGGTAATAATAACTATTTTTCGTCAATGGCAGAAGTACAAGCGGATCGTTTCTACAAGGCAACCAATTCAAAGCTGGGTCCAACCACTCGCCTCTAAAAAAAAAAAAAAAAGTCAGCAAGACAAGAGGAAAAACCCAAAGTAGACCCTGCTGTTTCATTTTTAGTTTCTTTTCTGGGAAATTTGAGTTTAAGGAGTCAAAGTATAGGAAGTTTGGAAATTGCATATATATATATATATATATATATATATATATATATATATATATATATATATATATATATATATATATATATATATATATATAATCCTTCATTATGTGCATATGCAGCTCTGATTTCCTTCATATGTAAAACTTCATAAGATTGTTTTGGACCAACAAAGACTGCGCTTGCTAGACATTCACTGTTTCTATTCATACAAGATCTACGGTGAGGCATTTGAACGCAACACCAGCATCGATTATATCGATTGCGCTCACACGGCACGGAGCTCGCTGGTAACAACAGCATCACACACACAGGAGCGCTTGTGAGTGAAAACCACCGCAGAGATGACAATTAAAAACGCTCTCCGGGATTATGGACAGAGGTACCGACCGCGGATGGCTTGTCTCAGAAAGGTATGTTTTTCCCTTTTTTATTGGACATGATGAAAATGCCAGCTCTACCCGGGGCGGTGAAAGCGCACCTGCAGATTCTCCGTAATAAATAACCAATGTTTCTAATGACCGGACTCTGATGGCCACCTATAACCTCATACATCCATGTGTTGATTTGTTTTTTACATCAATTAAAAGAGGATAACCCTGCCTCGTGTTCAAACTGAGGCAAAGCAAGTTGACATGTGGGTTACTGAATCCTTAGAAAGCCAAAATATAACAATTAAAAACACTAGAAATAAAAATTGTATCACACGACACGTCTAATTCGGAATTCATATCACAGTTCAGTTAGTTGGATTAATTAAAATGTCATTTTAAAAGAAGTAGACACTGAGAAATACATGTAACAATAGACACCAGGTCAAAATGTTTATTATAAACACCATTGGGGGTGTCATCCATAATTATCGTTTTCTTTCTTGTTTTAACCTTTTCCCGGTGATAAGGTCATTCAGTATAATGAGCATTAAGTATGGATCAGTATTAGTCCTCACTGGTACGCTGAAGAGCCACTGGAAAGAAGTTAATCCAGCAGCTGCGTACTTGTAAGCAACAGCCTGGTCTTCTGGCCTGAATACGTCATTAGAACAGTATTCACTCTTATATTGTTAAAACAACACGTTTCTAAGTATGTTATTGGGACTTTGTGTGATAAAATAGAAAAAAACAAAACGTTACAGTCCGTCCCAGATGGGGACAGAAATGTTTCTATGACAGGTCTCCAACAACAGTATTCCTGCACCTAAAATGCAATAAAGACGTCAAAACGTCTGCAATAAGCACATGACTGTTAACAACAACTCTTAGAAGTGTGTAAAAATACACTTCCTATTTCAAAGTGCTCAGGGAGGATATGACAAACGAAATCAACCAGTCAAAAGTTTGGACTCGCTTTCTCATTCAGTGGTTTGTCTTTGTTTTTATTAACTACCTCTGGGAACTCCTTCAAGTCAGAAAAACATTTCCGGGGACTAACCTCACGAAGCTTATCGGGAAAATGCCAAGACTGACCGGAGCAGTAATCAAAACAAAGGAGAGCTATTTAAAAAAAAAAAAAAAAAAAAAAAAAAAAAAAAAAAAGCTAAAATGTGCAAGATGTTTTGAATTATTTCACAATTTTGTTGGTTTATACATAATTCTATGTACCTACGAGTCATAGTTTCATTGTCCTCACTATGTATCTGCAATGTAGAAAGCCATAAAAATAAGTAAAGGCCATTGACTGACAAAGATGAGTCCAAACTTTCGAGTGGTAGTGCAGCTTTCTGGGCCAGAGGGGTTTTAAATTCCCCTGCTGACGGGAGCAGCTGTAATGAGAGATGGAGGGGATGGGAAGGATCATCTATGATCAGGGTGGGCCTTCCTGATCACTCGGCGTTTTGAGTGGTCCGGAAAAGGAGGTACGAGGTGAACTGATTGTCTTGCTGGCCCGGTTTGCGGTCCAGGTCGATTTGACTTTGCGTTTTCATTGTGAGAAAGTTGTACCAGGATAAAATGTTGAAAGTGATGATGGATCCAATGAGCGATTTCCAAACCAGTGTTCAAATGTCCAACTTGAAATGAAAAGTTCCCGATTTTCTCAGCAGGTGGAGATGTTGTTGCTCCTTTTTTCTTAATAAAATGGACTCTGTGTGCACTTTAAAAGACAGCTGGATGTCATTTTTTTGTCCCAAGGTATCTGAAGGACCCCACCTGCTCCACCTGCTGGCTCTGGATGCTGAGTGGCTGAAAGAGAGCTGACCTGGCATCTTTATTTCTGGCCCCTCCAGCACAACTCCGTCGTCTTTATGACATTCAATACCAAGAAACTGTCACAAAATCCTCTGACCAACTTGTCCCACTGCCAGTCGGCATCAGGGCCGAGCGCCGGAGCCTGCAGTCCAAATGTAGCAGCAAATTGTGAAGTGGTAGGCAAAATAAGTTTTTAAAAGAAACGTCTGAAAAGTGTGGCACGCCCGCTTACTGCAATACCTCTAAATAATAATAATAATAAAAAAAACAAGTTCAGTAAACCAAATATTAAGTTTAGTCAAGATGACCCGTGGTTGCTCTGGAGAAGCTGCATAGCTCCACAGCTCAGGTGGTGGAATCTGTAGAAAGGAAAAACTTTTCACAGTGGACTGAAGAAGTCGGGTCTCCTCCATGAAGGGGTGACATGAAGAAAGTAATTGTTAAAAACTACCTCTGCCCGGCACCCTGAACTCACCATCCGTGCTGCCAAACATGTGGATGGGGAAGCTGGTCAAAGTTCAGACCTAAATTCAGATTTAGATCTGTGGCAAAAAAAAAACCCAACTGATATTCACAGATATCCTTTATTCAGTTGGACTGAGCTTTAGCTAATTATGTGGAAAAAAAAAGAGAATAAGTAAAAAAAAAAAAAAAATCAGTCTTTATAAAGGCACTTGTAAGGAACGCTATACAATGCATTGACTCAGAGTGCCTGAATACAAATGCGCACCATCCTTTTCGTTTTTGCACTACTTTATGTTGGTCTATTGCACACGATCCCTCCCATAAAAAAAAAAGCCTGGTCCGTCATATTTTAAAAAATAGATCTATATATTCTAAAGTATGTGTTTAGCGTGAGGCAACAAAATGTGGAGGATAATGAAAAGCAGGAAATTACAGGTGATTCGTCTCGGTGGATTGCCGATTCAACACTCGCGACACCCCTCTCTCCTCTGGGGAACGCGCACAAAATAGCTTTGAGTTCGAGTCCATGAAAGCCAACTTTGGTCCGGCCCAGCTTCGGGGCTTACAGCCTCTCCAGGATGACTTCAAAGCACAGAGCCACTTCAAACAGACCTGAGAGTCAGCTGAATGGCTCGCTCCCTCGCCATCCTTCCCACACACACACACAGACACACACACGTTTTTACACAAACTGAATGGGCCCTGTGCCGGATTTCATGTTTTCCTGTACGCACGACCGAGACCGTTGGACGTATGGGAGCCAAGGGATCCGTATTGATAACGGAAATGCTGTTTGGGAAGAGGATGAGTCATACGAAGGCGCCCACACACAAGCCAAAGTAAAGCCATGAGATCTAGGCACGGTGTGTCACCCCTTAGCACTTTCTAATGAAGCCTCCACGTTTTTTTTTTTTTTTTTTTTTTTTTGTTGCAAAACACAGAGCAGTTGTCTGGGAATATTTCATAAATTGAAACTGCTGTTTGTGGATGACGCTGTGGGGGGATTAAGTCTTTCATAAACATAAATGAGGTATACAGTAGCACTGTGAGTGGTTAAAATGAGAACAACAATAATCAGCAGCCTCAAGGACCTGTTGATTTTTTTTCTTTAGTGTACTTCAGTCGGATTTTATGTGACAGGCCAACATAAAGTAGTGCTGAATTGTGAAGTGGAAGGAAATGGATACCTTTAAAAAAAAAAAAAAAAGGCAGGCCTTTTTGTATTAATTGACACTTTTTTTTTGATATGTCTCGAGCAGCTTTTCACACCCAGAGCCCTTTTCTTTTCACTTATTCTGCTTTACAAAATAGCTCAAGCTCGTTCGGATTTAATGGGGATGTGTGCGCGCAGCAATTCTCAAGTCTTCGCCTAATATTCCCTGTTAGATTTAGGAACGGGCTTTGATCTAAAGCATTGCATCGCAGCTCGGTATGTTCCGTCTCTCAGCCTCTTTAAGGTTTTCTTCCAGGATTGCCCCGTATTCAGCTCCATCTGTCTTTCATCAGCTCCTATCGGCTCCTGGCCCCTGCTAAAAAAAAAGACCCCCACAGCATGATGCTGTCGCCACCTTGTTCTAGCGTAGAGATGCTGTGTTCAGGATCATGCTTGCTTCAGTTGTGGCTTCATTTGACCATTTGTGCCACCCTTCTTCCATTTTGAGATGATGGATAGTACGCCGCTTTGTGAGATGTTCCAACGTTGGAAACTGTTTTTCTAACCTAAGCCTGCTTTAAACATGTCCACATCTTTACCCCTGATCTGTGCAATGAACAGCTGTGGGTATGTGATTCTATGAACCGATAAAGGTTCTTTGTGAATGCAACCGCTTGGACCCGGATACACATGTGCAATCCACGCTACTCAGATTTCCATGAGTTTAAAGACCATAGCCACGTAAAGTATTCCTTCCACTTCCCAGTTATACGCCTTGTGTTGATCTGTGCGCTAAAATCCCAATGACATGCTCTGATGACAAAATATGGAGAAATCTGAAGTGCATTTAAATCAAAAAGGGCTGTGGATTTCTACTCAGGTACAACATTTTCCTCCTGTTTTCTCTCTTCTCACCATTACTGTGTTCTTTCACAGGCAGAGAAGGTGCTGCTGGAGATGCAGGACCCCTGCACAGGGGTGAAGTCGCAGCCTCAGAGACTCGTTATCACCATCATACCCCATGCTATCACTGGTAAAAATGATAATAAAAAAAAAAAAAAAAAAAACTGAACCCTCCCACATAATCACAAAAACCAATCAATGCACATGCACAGAAATGCAGACTGGATGTAGTCATTCAGCAGCTGGCTCTCTGATTGTGGCTGCGTAGCGTCTCTGAGGGATACTGGAGCTATGTATGGGCTCAAACTCGAGAGCCACGGATTTCATTTCCATGACAACCACGGCTGTCTCCGACTCAGGCGGAGGGGAAAAAGTAGGAGGTGAAGAAAGATGATTGAGCAGGCAAGAAGGAAACGGGGAAGAAGGAGACTAAAGCAAAGATTCCCACCTTGATTCCTGCATTATTTACAAGCCTCCAGCTCCAGCAGCAGAATGATCAAAAAATGAGGAAATTCCTCTTCTTTTGTTTTTCCTTACTTTTCTCTTTGCCCTTCTTTTGTTTTCTGCGACCGTTGTTCCACCACAATTTCATATTCAATCTTCTACTGTTGTAACTTCTTACTTTTTGTCTTCCTCTTCAGGTGAAGATATAATTGCATGGTTGGCTGACAGATTTCAAATAGATCCTCAAGGTATGACATCAGTCTTTCAATGCCCTCCAAAGGGTTGTAATTTGTTATTGTAAATCTTTAGAATTGCCCAAGCAGCTCCCAATGTTCATAACCTCTTCACCTGCTGTTTCCAGAGGCCAGCAGCTTTGGCTCCATGCTGGTGGCCCTGGGATACATCTACCCTTTGCAAGACCACAAGCGATTAGTGATCAAACCAGACACCTCCCTGTATCGCTTCCAGGTAAATACAGTGCAATACAACTTTATTTATAAAGCGGTTTAAAAACAACACCGATGACCAAGGTGCTGTACACTGATAAAGACGAATAAAGTGAAGAAATACTCTTGTCAGCTTACCAAGGAAAAATATAACAAAACTATGACTAATTAATAAAACATCAAAACGATAAAATTAATAAAAAACCTAAAAAATAGATAAAATAATAATAATAAAAAAATACAAACAAACTTCTCAAACTGACTTAAAAGCCAAGGAGAAATAATGTCTTTAAGAGAAGATTTAAAACCAGCAAGTGAGTAAGTCTGATTGGCAATGGCAGCGTTATTTCACAGTTTGAGGACAGCGAGTGAAAATGCTCGCTCACCTCTCAGCTTCCGGCTTCGGGACAACCCTCGGTAATTGATCAGCTGACCTGAGTGAGCGTGAGGGAGCATGCATTTTAAAAATCAATTCGGAAACGAACTGGAAGCCAACATAGAGATGCCAAAACCGCAGTGATATGTTCTCATTTCTTTGTGTCCGTTAAAAGACGTTCAGCAATATTTAGAACCAGCTGAAGTCGATTAATTAGACCAGTTAACCCAACAGTCATGTTTTTGGATGGCTGGAGGAAGCCGGAGTACCCAGAGAGAACCCACCCATGCACAGGGAGAACAAGCAAACTACATGCAGAAAGACCCCAGGCTGGGCTGTGAACCCAGGACCTTCTTATAAAACAAACAAAATAGTAATATTTGTAGGAAGTGCATCTGTAAATCACTTTAGATCTGAAACATATAAAGGGTCTCACCGGTTTCCATTTTTTATAGAAAGGCATAGGATTTCCATTTTTTTGGGGGCGTTGATTGTTTTTTTGTTTTCTGGTCAATAGAGATTGTAATTTGCCTTTTCTCAGCAGCAACATTGGGATATGGCTAAAATGCTTGCAATATTTGGCCAGTTTTACTGGCTGGATAAAAGTTAGTGGATGTTTGCGCTGCTGTATACTATGGCATTAAAAATAAAGAAAAAAACTGGTCAATAACAGATAAATACTTTCTGTTGTTTAAAAAATTTCCCATCTCAAGGCTATCTTTTCTTCATATTTTTGTGAAAGGCAACACATCTGTGAATATTTCCCCATATGAAAGTGTCTGTGTGACTCAACTGCCTGTGCAGGTGTCCAAACTAGTAACATTCTTAAATTATGGTCATTCCAATTTACCAAAAGGACACACTTTGTACAAATGGTAAATGATCTGAACTTATATAGCGCTTTTCCAGTCATGCTGACCACCCAAAGCGCTGTACACTATAGCCACATTCACCCAATCACTCTCACTAACACTCTCACTAAAGCCGGGCGTACACTGTACGAGTTTTTCCCCTTTTCGGGCCGATTCTTCAGTCGTGCGAGCATTTTTTGAATCGGGCCGAATTTCAGCTTGATTGTAGAGGGGGGGAGGAGGGGGGACTGGCTTCTCACGACTACCTCCCGCTCAGGAATCGGACGATCGTGAAAATCAAACATGTTTGAAATTCAGTCGGCTGTCGTGAGGTTTTCGTGAGCGCATCCTGCTGTTCAAGCAGAGCTACGAGGGGGCGCCCTCCCCTCCTCTCCGTCCCCGCCAGCGGAGGGAGGGGAGCGGGCGTCCCTGAAGCAACCTCCGGCCGGTGTTGGGGAGGGCGAGCCGTCCGGTCCGCGCAACGCGCTGGCCGCCTGTTTCTGCACTCCTCCGCTTGCTGGGGGGGGGGGGGCAGGCGACCTGCCGTGCCGCGTGGCCGCCGGTGCGTCTCTCCCCTCCTCTCTCCCCTCCGTTCCCCTGACGCCCGGTGCCTCCTGCGGGCCTCGCCAGAGCTGGGCTCGAACCCCTGCTCTGGGTCCCTGTCACCTACCGTCGCTCGCCTGCCTCTGCCACCACAGCGAGCGGTCCCAGAGGGGACACGACGTACAGTGTGAGCAGTCCGGTCTCGTCCGAGCGTCGCGCCGCACAGATCGTGATCTTTTTAAACCCCGTGGTTCCGTCGCACAGTTTGAGATGTATATAAGTACCACCACTGAAAAACTCGTACAGTGTACGCCCGGCTTAAGACGGAGCTTGGTAGGCAACTTGGGGTTAAGTGCCTTGCCCAGGGGCACATCAACATGTGGCAAGGGGAAGCTGGAATTGAATCCACAACCTTCCGATTGCCAGACGACTACTCAACCTATTAAGCCACAGACGTACAGTTATTGAGAGAACAACTCTTAAGTGATGCAGTACCATTTGGTCAACCAGCTACCTTCAGAAGTTACCCTATTTACTCAAATTTAGGATAAATTTAAATGTAAGTGTAGATAAAACACCCCAAACTTGGAATTTAGCTTTGGTTCCAAGTGTCGACAGTGTACAGTATTCAGTATAAATATGTCAACTTTGGCAGAAATAAAATAAGGGTAAAAGGAAAAGTATGTATGTGTATGTGAAGCTGTTTTTCATATAAAGAAAAGAAAAAAAAGGAAAAGATGGGGACCAAAGAAAGTTTACTACTCAGGCTGTTTTCATCAAAAGAGACGATCTCTGTACTGCAAACATTAAGGTGAAAATCTAAACTGCTTGTGTCCAGGATGTGTGTGGTCTGTAGAGATGTTAGCCGTCCTTTTCCTGACCCTAGACCAGCACAAGTCCTGGATGTAGAAAAGCTCGGACGCAACGATCCTCGCTGCAGACCCACCTGTTTGACGCAGCCTGGACCTGTTTTGAATTTAAAATAAAAATCTGCCTGGACTCTACCAGTCAGCTAGCAGATTATGCTCTAACATAGATTTAGTTTTCATTCGTCTTGAATCTGAATTAATCTGAACATGTCTTCTCTGTTGTTTCAGACGCCATATTTCTGGCCCACTCAGCAGTGGCCCGTTGAAGATACAGATTATGGTGAGCTATGTCGCAAAGTTGCTATTCACAGTTCATCCCATGTTCTGTCACCAAACGTCCTCTGATTCCGACGTCTGTTCCATTCCTGAAGCAATCTACTTAGCAAAGAGAAACATCCGTAAGAAAGGAATCCTGGAGCTTCACGAGCAGGTGACGATACCTTCAAAGGATTATTAGGGTCACTTGGAGAGGGAAAAAAAATCTATCAACGTTTTTTTTTTTTTTTTTTCATTACATAATGAAGTTAAAAATATTTGGAATAAAGTCAAAATATTGGGAAAAAAGTTGAAATGTTGAAAAAAAAAGTCAAATCTCTTCCATGATTAATTTTAGAAATATTGAGAACAAAGTGGAAATAATATCTTTAATAAAAGACATACGGCTGAAACTGTTGTGCACTGCAAAAAGGGAACTAAAAGTAAGTCAAATTTTCTTGAAATTAATGTATTTATCCTTGATTTAAGGAAGGTAAATAAGACTATTTGCCAATGGAGTGAGTATTTTTACCCCTAAAATAAGACAATTAGATGATAGAGATGAAATGTTCCTATTTTAAGTGCAGAAATCTTATTCCATTGGCAAATAGTCTTATTTACCTGCTTAAATCAAGGATAAATACATTAATTTCAAGAAAATATGACTTACTTTTAGTTCCCTTTTTGCAGTGTGTTCTTCCTGAGCAGTAGATGTTTATTTGCTAAAAGGGAAAATGTGTTTGCTACTAAATCTTTTTCTAATGTATAAAAGTTACTTGCTAATTAACATGAGATACAGTATATCCCGTATGGTTGCAGGTCATTTCAACTCTATTGCTGATACTTTTCCCACTTCTTCCTCATCCCGTTGCCTTTTTTTCTCTCACCATTTCATCTTTAATCTTAAAACAGGCCAACATAACCACACACCTCCTCCTCATTTCCGTTCTCCGAGTGGCCCTAATACTCTACGCAGAGTGATGCCAGATGAGCTCCTTTTATTCGAATGTGTTTTCTTGCTGTTTGTTACCCTCAGGAGCAATACAACCATCTTCACAAGTGGATGAACCACAAGTGGGATTTCATCGTCATGCAAGCTAAAGAACAGTACAGGTAGGCGGGCAAGAGAAATTGCCGACATCTCAGGTTTTGTTGTGAAGAAAGTGTTACGCTCACATTGCTTTGTGTGTGGTTCTGTATTTATTTTTTTATTTTCTAAAAGAGCTGCAAAAGAGAGGAAGAAGCCGGACCGTGTGGTGTTTGACTGCCAGGAGAGAGCCTACTGGGTGGTTCACAGACCTCCGGTTAGAAAACACTCACACAAGCTTCCACAATAACAATTTCGTTGAGCCAAAATGAACATGACACATTTCATCCTCACTAGGAGCTGTTTTTTTTTTTTGTTTCTTTTTTGTATGTTGAGTAAACGTCAGGGTCCATAATGAGATTACCGTTCCCACAACATGTGCACTGTTAATAAGTAGTTGCATCTGACAGATTTCTTTTGCTTTTGCTTTTTTTTTTTTAATGACACAAGTTTAAGATCAAAGCAACAAATACATCTTATTATCAGACAAATGTAACCTGATTAAAATGCAGGCTTTCAGTGAGGATTTCGTCTACGAATGAAATCTAATAACTGGTTTTGCCTCTTCTTCAGTTCAGTCATACTGAAGGGTTTTTGAGCACGATCTGCCGTGGCCGTGGCACAGCATCTTTATCGGATTTAAGTCCAAATTTTAATTAGACAACTCCAAAAAGTCTAATTTTGTTTGGGCTTCATTTTTATCTGAGCCGTTCACGTTCAGAAGCGAAATCGTTGGTTGTGTTTTAGGATGATTTTCCTGCTTCTGCGTAACCAAAAAAACGCTTGAGCCAAAGGTGAAGAAAATATGGCGGGACTTTCTCCTTCAAGATTTTCTGGTAGAGGGAAGAATTCATCCATCAATTATAAAGCAACATTCGGAGCTGACGCTGCATGTCTAGGTTGACTTTGTCTGATAATTAAATACATTTAGTTTGAAACGTGTAAGGGGGACAAAAAGCAAAAAAAAAAAACAGGAGAAATCTGTGAGGGGCTAAAACCTGTAAAAACACTGATAACAGTCAGAAACAGGGTGCAGGTTCATACATATATGCTGGAAGTTCAATACCAGCACAAAATAAATTGCGTGCCACTTCCATCCTTCCCAGGGCATCTCGTTATCTCGACCCATGACTCCTCGTTATCGTGGCATGTCCAGGCAGCAGAAAAGGGCACGACTGATTAATATTTCATTTCTGCGCTGGAGAATGTGTTGCAGTGTGTTGCGTCCGGTGGACACGGGGAGTCTCGATGTCGTGACTCTGGTGTATAGAGCGACCGAGTGGGGCATGTCAGTCAGTTATATCAAAGGACAGATTCTGCTTTAAATAACAGCTTACTTGCACCGCCACAAATGTTTTATCTGTGTTTTATGTGATAGAAGAATGTCAATAACAGGAGAACTGTACAGTGTAAGGAAAGCATGCACAGTTTATTAAAAACTTTTTAATGTGGGCGTGCTTCGGTGGCCCAGTGGTTAGCGCGCACAACTTCGTCTCTCATGTCTCTCCCCCTCTCTCGTACCCCCTTCCTGTCAGCCCACTATGCGAATAATGAGCCACTAGTGCTGTAAAAACCTCCAAAAAAATAAAATAATAATTTAACGTGATAATTGGCTTATATTTGAAATCAACCTGGGTTACTTTTATACCCCGAAATAAAATCCAGTTCGGTCTGTGGCTTTCAGAAGCCTGTGTGTACTTTAATTTCAGTATAAATACAACTGTTCTGTGAATGCCTCAGAGGCTTGTGGTTTACAGCTCATGCATGAAAAATGTGCTCTGGTCACACATGACTAAAATTGAAGTAGAACACCATGTCTCTAGATAAAACTTAATTCAGCATGACTCTGAACACACTGTCCCCGTGTTAAAACCTGATGGTGGCAGGATCATGCTGTGGGGTGATTTTTCTTTAGCCAGGACGGTGAAGGGGATAGATGGAGGCAAAATTGGAAAACAAGACTGTTAGAGACTGCAAAGGTCAACGTACTTTAACAGTATTCAATAGCATGGTTTAGATCAAAGCGTATTATTGTTTTAGAATGGCCCAGTCAAAGTCCAGACCTGGATCCAATAAAGGGCCCGTTGCATAACTTGAAAACGGATGTTCACAGATGCCTTACTTTCTATTTGGTGAAAGTATAATGGGCCGATATTTTCAGTCTCTAGATGTGTAAAGCTGGCACAGACGTATTCCAAAAGACTTAGCTGTAAATGCAGCAAAATGTAGTACTAAAAAGAATTAACTCAGGGGGGCTGAATGCAATAAATGCACATGAAATTTAGATTTTTACCGTGTATCAATTCCTTCCATCTTCGCAAGTATGTGCTGTTTTGTTTTCCTCTATCACATAAAAAAACAACAAAACACATTAAAGTTGGTGACTATAATGTGGCAAAATGTGACAACATTCAAGGGCACTACGTTTGTAAGTCGCTCTACGTACTGAAACTGGTAAAGTGAGCCTGCTGAGTGTATAAAAATCACTACTGTAGGGAGCATTTACAGGTGAGTGCATTAAACATTAACATGGTGTAAGAGCTAGATAAACACCGCTATGAAGGAGTTACAACCGTAGACACAAATTTGTTACAAGCTTTTGACCGCTAAACACAAGACGCAGTTACCGAGTGAGTGTTGTGGGTCGACTGCCCAACGTTAGTCAGTTTATGGCACCAAATTTCTGCCATTGAAGCAGACAGCATCTTCTTTAAGTTGGATTTGGTGTAAAAATCCCTCGGTTCCTTCATGTTGCGCTTGAACGGGAATTTCTCAACCTGAGCAAGAAGAAGAGCGAAGCAACCAATTGTGATGCCTCTATTAATACAATTAATTCATTTAAAAAATAAAAAAATATATTTATTACATGTTAATCACAGTATAATTGTTTTGCCATGTATATAGTTGTTTCTCTGTCCAGGTTCGCAGCACAATGTGAATTGGCTTTATATGTCAATGTCATCTATAAAAGTCAGTGGGGGGTGGGGGGACTTACTCTCTTTTTTTTTAAAGAGGGGATTAAACTAAACATACAATATACGTCACAATATCCACTTTTTTAACACTGATGCTCTGGAATAATAGGAGGCGATCAGATTCACAAACTCATTTTCATTGTTTACATCCCTTTTAAAGGCCTATTTGTATAACCAGGCATTTCCTGTGCCCCCATGTTCACTAATGGCTGCATTATGAAGATCTGAGATGTTATTTGATTTATTTCTCCTTGCGTTTTATTGTAATTTGTTACTCGCCACTGCTTCCACTCCCAAATGTAATTACTCATCGCTGTTTGTGCAATAAGTTAAAGGTTACCCTGGCGTCTTATAGCGTAGAAGAAAATATATGGTGTTCCTATAGAAGTTGAAACATGCAGAAGTGTAATATAAATTCAGTTTGTCCTAAAACCTGTGATGGAAATTATTTTACAGCCGCACCTAAAGCTTTTCAGGGCCAACAAGTTACCCAAGAGCGGTTTTAATAGTTAAAGGTGCATAGTGCAAGTTTTGAAGTTAAATAATATTTATTTTCTTTCCCATACAATGAATCACATTTGCAGCAGGTCATACCTGCAGATGGGTTCTCTGTTACGAACCAAAGACGCTTGTTATAAAGGGCTTGAGTAAGTTTAGTCATCAAGGCATGTTTTACTAAATATTTTTTTTGGGGGAGGGGGGTTTACTTAATATTAGTTCTGTTGAACTATTTTTCTTATTCTGTTTTGATCCATTAATTGCAAACAGATTTTACTTTGCACATTTCCCAATATGCCATATGTGGTGTTGTGGCTGAAAAACGTGAGACGCAACTGTAAGTACGTGCGGAGTCACTTCACACTTGTAATGAGCCTCTTGGTGTCTCTAATGGTTAGAAACAGTATTAGTATACAGAATCAACTGTTTATTAGCATCAGAAAAAAGCCACCTGCTCTAATTAACTGGCCCTTTGCTAAGCCCACAGTGTTTAATTGCCCTTTTATAATGTGTGTTCAGCCGGGGACGGTGAGCGCCATGGACTACGGGCTGGCTCGAAGGACAGATCCTAATGCACACGAGGTAACAGGTGAGTCTCTGCATGACCTGCACCATCATAATTCTTCTCAATCAGCTTATAATTACTAAGAGGCTTTAATGCATGAATGCTGCTGCAGGGACTGATACTTGCTTTCTATTTCAAGCCTACGTTGTCTGCCTCAAACATTGATTCCTTTCTAACTTGTCTCCGCTTTTGTTCTTTTCTCCTCTGCAGGCCTTTTCCCACGGCTCTATTTATTTATTTATTTTTTTCCAACCCACCGCTTGCGTACAATGACGCGCACCACCGCTCTATACTCTAAAATCAGTTTCCTTGACTTCAAAAAACTGTCATTTGACGAGAAGGAAAACCACCTTCAGTGCTTAAGAAATAAACTCAAACGTCTTTCATATATTTTTGTCCTCAGACCCAAACGCCCGACGACTACGAGAGAATTGTAAGTGGGAATGTTCACGCTTGTGTTCTACTTTCGGCCTCTTTCTTTATTGTTCAGCTAAAGTCGGTGCTTTGTTCTGCCTCGTGTCACCTGCTGCAGATGATCTTCACCCAGCAGTCCATCATGAGACCCAGAGTGAAGTCATCTGTGTCCATCGGCGCGTAAGACAGCTTCAGATTTATGTCCCCTGCCCTCTGATTTCTGGAACAGCGAAGTCCCTTTTTTAGTTAACTCTGATCACCAAGTGTGCATCTTAAAAACATCATCGGTATGAGACAATGACAGCGTGGTAACCTTGGAACAAAAAAACATTTTCTTCTTCCCCACGTTCGGCTTTACTTCCCAGCTGAACGACTGTCCACAGCAACAGGTGGGGAAGGGGGTGTCTTTTTTCAGAATACATCTCTGCTCTGTTTCTTCTGAAATTCAAGAGCTGCCTGACACACAGTTATAGTGGCTTTAAAACCATAATCTTACAAAAATGGTGTTAGACCCACGTCTTCTTGTGGAAGCTGAGAAAAACATATTTTTCTTATTTTCATCATTCTTTTAACAAGATATTTGTCTTGTGAAAAATGCTTCACTTTTTAACCCTTGGGTCTAAAAATCAGCACTCTTTTTCTCCCTTGAGATTTATTTATTCAGGTTTTTCCGTGCTTCGGGGTAGATATTTCTTATTTGCACGGCTGCAGAGCTTTCTGTGGCCAACCAAGCAAATTATTAGCTGACAGTACAACCAGGCAGAAGCTGAATAAATATGAATTGTTTGTACGGGTTTAAAGAGAAAACCTCTTATGCCTAAGAAGAATAATGGTCCAACTTAGGCTTGCAATGTTCGATCTGAATGAAGCAAATTACCTCTTAAAGGTAACCAAAGCAGAGATGTTTGGCCGTAACTTGGAGCACCCTCTCGGATTTGGGCCTGGGGTTGTTTTGTTGCCACAGGATCTGGGTACCTTGCAGGCATTGAGTTGACAATGAACTCCTTTATGTAATAAAGGATTATTCGGTCAGCTGAAGCTTTGCCCAAACAAGATCATCGAAGGCGTAATGATCATAAACACAGCATTAGCTCAAACCAGACTCACCTGAACGTAAAAGTCTCTGTATGTGTAGAAAGTAGGGCTGAACAATTAATCACATTTTCAATATAATCGTGATTTAAAAAAACACTGTTTCCAAATCGCAGAGGTCTGCAATTTTTGGCTATGTAACAATTAGGGAATTAGACACGTGTCAGTAAAATGTTTAAAGTGGGTTTGCCTCCACATGGAAGGGAAGACAGTTGCAGCAGTGAGATAATCTAATTTTATTACTTGTTTTAGAGTTTGTATAATCATACAAAGCATTAAGTTCTGGTCAATCAGTTTAATACATAGACTTGCTTGTTGGTTGGACTTTATGTTCAACAATGATTGATGTCCAATTAAATTAAAAGCTGTTCCCTTAAATAATATTCTGATCAATAGAAACATTAAAAGTTCATGTTTAAAATAGTCCTTGTTTACAAACATCTTTATTTAGAGGCCATTTTTGTTGCTCGTGGTTAATGCGGAGAAAAGGCAAAATTGCAATTTTGGTTGAAATATATTGTAGGCAGAACGCAATCATTTCTGAGTTTAGATGCTGTGGGTCTTTTAGCAACTAATCCACATGGCGAGGAAACAAATTGATTTGTTGTTTGTATATATTTTAAAACGCATGATAAATTAAACTGGAAAAAAAAATCACATTAAATCGCAATATTAAGAAAAAAAATCGCAATTAGATTATTCTTCCAAAATTGTTCAGCCCTAGTAGAAAACATCATTTTTGCCCACAAGTCTGCATCACACACTGAGTCTTATTTCCCGTGTTGCAGACTGGTGAAGTACTGCGCCACCTACAGTGGTCACGACCCGTTTCTCTCCAAGTGCCTCCCCAGCAACCCCTGGCTCACTGACGACACCACGTTCTGGACCCTGAACATGCCCAAGTGAGCCGGCCAACCAATCGCGCATGTTCCCTGAAAGCTGGGCTCAGTTGAACCGTCTCATTTCCCTCATCTGCGGTTATTTCTTTGTGACACAGCGTGGAAGTACCCACCAAGATGCGTGTGGAGCGGTGGACGTTCAGCTTTAAAGAGCTGCTCTCGGACCCTCGAGGACGAGACGATTTCCGACTCTTCCTGAAGAAAGAATTCAGCGGTGCGGGTCATATTCAATAACCTGACGAGCCAGATGAATTTCGTTCCGCTTAGCTTCACTCACATCCATCTGGGACCTCTCCCATAGAGAGTGATTTCTTCAACCAATTTTATTGTCCAGCCAATCAGGACGCAGGGCTGGAGTTTCATAGATGTGACGTAGTGGAGAAGCGACCGTGAGACTGATTCAGACAACAATGGCAGCTCTCATAGAGGAAGCAAGCGTTAAGATTGATGCTGCCATTTCTTCCATGTTGTCCAATCTACCTAATATTGTTTCATTAAAAGAACATCAGAGAACGGCTCTGAAGGCTTTTGTTGGTGGAAACCATGTTTTCGCCCTTCTCCCGACCGGATTTGGCAAGTTTTGTTTTCCGGGCCGCATCCACGGCGGAGCGGTTAACGTGAACCATATTAGGAGTCATTTAGTCCTCGACACTGTCGGCCCGGGATCGACTCCGACCCGCGGCACTTTGCCGCCTGTCTTCCCCCCTCTTCCTGTCAGCTCACTGTCAATAAAACGCGTGCCACTAGAGCCACAAACACATAAAAAAAAAAAAGTTTTGTTTTTTCCTGCGTCGCTCTCATCAGCGTCACGGGTTGGCTTCGGTGTGAGTGGTTGAAATAGCACGTCGATAAAGATGACAGACAAGTGGCTTATCCAATCATATGCAAGGATTTTTGATAAGGCCCAGCCTTCTGAAACGCCATTCCTATGGATCTGTCCCAGATGGATGTGAGTGGAGTTAGGCGGAGCGAAATACATCTGGCTAAGGCCAGGTTACATATTCAAGGGAAATAAGCAAGAAAAAAACATAGGGAGTGCGGGCTTGATTGCTTGTCTGCTCTTCTTTATGGACGTTTTTAGGAGAGAACTTGGCGTTCTGGGAAGGCTGTGAAGATCTGAAGTGGGGCACTGCTGTGGCGATGAAAGAGAAAGCAGAGCAGATCTACAAGTAATGATTCCATATCTTCTTCTTTTTTTTTTTTTTGGGCAAGCCATTGATTGGAGTCGATTTCCGGAAATGGGTGTTCTCTGACTTTAGTTTACCTGCTGCCAGAATTTCTTAAGATTTTAAGCTTATTTCTTATAATTTTCAGTTTCTGAGCAGCTACTGGTTTAGAAAATGAATCCAAACGTTTGAAAAATAGTTCCTAATCAATCTGGTTTGAAAGCCTGTCGTCCTCACTTCCCCCGTCTTTTTTTTCCAGGACATTTCTGGCACGCGGCGCCCCGCGTTGGATCAACATCGACGGAAAAACAATGGAAATCACAGTGAAGGGGCTGAAGCACCCACACAGATACGTTTTGGATGCAGCCCAAACTCACATATACATGCTAATGAAGAAGGTCAGTGAACACATCAGCAGCCGGGCCGCAGGAGTGGCACTGTTAAATGTCTGTTTAACAGTGATATAGTAATATTATTTACAGAAATATGACTATATAATTGCTATAAATAGGTAGCCGGAAATAGGAGTGTGTGTTAACGAAGCTGTAATTAGAGTTGATGCTAAATGTGCTCATAATGTAAAAGTAGTTAAAATAAACAGAATCTATGAAGGAT
Source organism: Fundulus heteroclitus (assembly GCF_011125445.2). NCBI lineage: Eukaryota > Metazoa > Chordata > Actinopteri > Cyprinodontiformes > Fundulidae > Fundulus > Fundulus heteroclitus. Next base: position 14,025,783 of record NC_046370.1, read on the forward strand.
TTGAGGATAAAAGTAAGTTATTTTGGTCAAACCTTGTCATCATTCTTCCTTCCTTCCCTCCTACGTCCTTCTGTTCCTTCCTTCCCTGCAGGACTCATATGGGCGGTACCTAAAATCTCCAGTTTTTAAGGAAACCTTAAAGAAAGCCGTCAATCCTGAAGAGCACAAATTCAAGTGAGAAAAAGAGAGAGAGCTATAAGATATTGTTACATTTACCGTCCAATATTTAAAGAATGTTGAACTTCTATTCTGATTTTCTTTCTATAAAATCTTAAAGAAATGCAATTTACTTGATTAACAAATCATTCCCCCCCATTCCCCCATCAGAAATTTAACTAAAGGCCAAACATTGTCACCCGCCAGGCGAAAGCGACCACCTCCATCACTCACCCTTTATGTCTCCCTTTATATTTCCCTCAGTGAAGTCCAGTTGGAGCAGAACGCCAGGAACAGACGGCCCAGTCTCAGTCCCATCATCATCCGACAGCAGGAGCAGGAGCAAAGGGCCAAGATGGCCGCCAGTGCCCCCGTTGACATTACACAGGTCATGAGCAAACTCAGCAAGCAGGGCAAGGAGATGGGTCCACGCCATTCCAAGTGAAAACACCTCCCAGTTCGGCGACAAACAGGATTAGCATTTGAATTATTCATGTTTTTTTTTTTTTTTTTTTTACTTTCACAGAGGATTAGTTTTAGATTAAAAGCTGTTTTTACTTTAATAATATTCATTTTGGTCTCACATTGCTGCGTAAAATACTCATTTAGAAATGGAAATGTGTGATAGTGAAGCTTTAACTTTTGGAGACTAGATTTCATGTGAAATATCTTCAAAATATGAAATATTAAATTAGACAAAAACTTGAATAAAATAGAAATAGTTATATATTTTGTTTTTGTTAAGCCTCTTTATCAGTCAGGCATATTTAACTTAGGAACACTGAAAATGTTTTCTGTTGAGCAAACCTGTTTTCACAAAACTGAGAAGTAAGGATAGCACTTTTTTGTGTGTGGTGTTTGGTCAATAGCGGTGCACCATGAATGTCTGACATGAGGCCCTTCAGAAAAAAAAGATAACACTTGCTAAATTACAGTTGAATTATGATGAGTAATTACAGGCAGAGGACCAAAGTCTGATGTCTTATCAGTGGAAGCTGCCATTGTTTCTCACATTGTGTGTTCTATGTCGGGGGTTCCCAAAGTGGAGGTCAGGACCCCCCTGGGGTGTGGGGGGGGGGGGGACACGAAACATCTCTCGGGGGTCGCGAGATGATTTGCTACTGATGTCCTAAAAAGGTTTTGTATTTCTTTATTTGTGAGACTGATACCAAAGTATAACTTTAAAAGATGCTTAACATTCCACGTTGTGAAGCAGGAGGAAAGCTGCACTCTTTTGTATCTTTTGTAAGTTTCTATAAAAATACTACTTTATTCTCGTAAATTTACACTTTATTCTCAACATATAATGACTTTGTTCTCATACCCCCCTCCCCCCTCCCCACCCAAAAGAAAAAATATTAAAGAAATAAAACTATGAAAATCCCACCCACTAAATGGGGGTCACCAGTTTCTGGCATTATTATTTTGTGGGTCGCAGGCTGAAAACTTTGGGACCCCCTGTTCTATGGTGTCCATCTTTTTCTGTTATTGTTCTGCAGTGCTGTCTCTGTTTTTCTTTGTCATCAGTCATACGTTAATAAATGAAAATCACCTCATTTTTATTTGTTTGTGTTGTTTACTGTGTGTTTCCATGAAGTCCGTCAGTCACGATGCACACTATTCACATCTTGGAGTTCCTTTCTTCCTTCCTTCCTTCCTTCCTTCCTTCCTTCCAAAAAAAGGCTTTTACAGAAAATGAAACAGTGACCGTTATTTGGCTGTCTTATGAAATATTCACCTGCAATGAGGTGTAAAGCTACTTTTATACTATAGCCAATATCAGATATCGCTTAGTTATCTCTTAGTTGATTGGTTGAAACATGATTATGTAGAAGAGGACTCCAAATTTTCCAGATCCCACACACTGGCTTTGCCCTCTGACTATTGTCTCTTGCCATTTGATCCCACAGCTCTGCCGATTTACCACTCCCGTCCCTCACCTCGCCGTCTACTCCGGAATCCCTGACCCGCCCTCTGTCACCGCTTCACCCTCCCTCCCTTTCCTCGCTCACACCCCGGCGTGTCCGTCCCCCATCAGCGTGGCCTTAGACAGCACCTCGGCCTCTGAGCGGCGCCTGGAGGCCAGCGAGGGTGAGAGCAACGCCGAGTCCCGGCCCCCTGACGGAGGAACCTTGTCCAGGTCTCGAATGGCCCTGTCGCTGCGGCGACTGCTGAAGAGAGGCTGCAGCCCCTCCGCCATGTTCGCCAGCCTGTCGCCTAAATGTCACACAGCAGCCACGACCAGCAGTCGCATTCAGCCGATCACACCAGAGGAGCCCAGCCACGCCCCGCCCAGAAGAATCGGCAAGTAAGTCGCACCTGCAAATACGGCCCTCAGTCTAAAATCTTTACTCTGATGTGATGCTTTTTGTCCCCCTCATTACTTTAATAATAAGGTGCAGTGCAAATGGTATTGGTACATGAAGAAGGCGCCTCAGTCCAGCCACAGATGAGGTGAAAATGGTGCAAACGTTTTTGTTTTTTTCTGGTCAGCCTCACTGATTAATGGTTAAGGCTACACAGCTGTTCAGGCCCAGTCCCCTGAGTTTCCTTCACATTGTGCATGTGGAAATACTCACTTTTAAACATAGCCCAGAGCTCTACTGTTGTTTTTCATTGATTTGATTTGACCAAACGTTTAGGCGATCGCTGATCACGATCATTCAGGATTTTTTTTCCGGCCACATTTTTTATTCAAAGATGATTGGTCTTTGAGGTAATATTGCGTTGGACAGTTCTTAACCGATTTTGGTGGTTTCTGCAATCTGCCAATGACTTGACCCTTCTGAAACAGACTGCCGTCTTTTCCACAACCACGGGATGTGTCGTTTGACATGGTTGTTTAAGAAATGAGAAGCAACTCATTGCACTAGTAGGGGTTAAATAACTTGTTGCCAGCTGAAACATAATCGCCCATGCAGTAATTAGCCAATGGGAGGCGAATACCCATTTGCTTAGTTAAAACCAGCTGGCAACATTTTTTAGTTTTTTTTTTATGCCCAGGCTTTGTAGATGGTAACCTTGCCTGCAAGATGAGTTCTGGTGGTATTTGTGCGTTCACAAACACGAGATAATGCGCAGAACAAAGAGTGCTCCACTATACCAACCCGGCTGGCCAGGTTGAATACAAGGAAGCATAAAATAAACTTATTATTCTTACTTTTTGGTTTTATGGCTGCCTTCGCTGCACTTTTGATGACATAGTTGCAGTGGTGTCAAAAGTACACACATTTGTTACTTAAGTAGAAGTATAGATACTGCAGTTTAAAAACACTCTGGTAAAAGTTGAAGTATCAACTTGACCTCTTTACTCAAGTAAAATTGAAAAAAGTATGTGCTCCAAAAACTACTTAAAGTATAATAGTATAAAGTAACCTTTAAAAAAATGCCACTATATGAATTGAAAGCTTAATTTAAACACTGATTATTTCTACATGTGGCCCAAGACACAACATAATCATTAACCCATTAGTCAAAGACAAAGTCACTCAAGGAGCATGTTCTCTCTCAAACTTTATTGGAATTCAATTCAAAACAGAGGAGCCTGCAGAAGTGCCAGAACATAAATGTGTGAGTTCCATCAAATACCAAAGATAAACTATACCCTTTGGTGCAAAAACATTCTATGTAGTTTGTGTGTGGAGGGAGGGAGAGAGAGAGAGAGAGAGAGAGAGAGAAAAGAAAGAAAGAGAAAGAGAGAAAGAAAGAGAGAGAGAAAAAGAGAGAGATAAAAAGAGAATACCTCTAGAATAGCTAACCAATGAGTGTTTGCATTATATGACTCATCCAATTACACTAGTTCTCACTAGGTGCGGATGGCGCCAATGATCTGCATTGGATTGCGCAAATTACGTGAAATAAATATTTATAAATATTAAACTGAAGCCAAGAGTAACGAGTAACGTTTGTTTTAAAAATGTAAGGAATAGAAAGTACATTGTGTGAAAATGTAATGAGTAGAAGTCAGAAGTAGGAAGAAAAATAAGTAATGGAGTAAAGTATAGATGCCTAAAAAGTGTACTTAAGTACAGTAACGAAGTATTTGTACTTCGTTACTTGACACCTCTGCATAGTTGTCCTTTTTCTGAAAAGGAAAAAAAAAATAGTATGGATGGATTTCAAAACTGAAAAGAGACACAAAATGCTTTGTGCAATATCTTTTAGCTTCTTTCAGATCAAAGTAGACATTCCCCCCGAAGTGCCGGATCTACCCCATCGAGTCTGAGGATGAGGAGGAGGAGAACAGGCCTGCCTCTCGGGACAGACTGGGAACGGAGGAGATCATCTGCCCCTGGGAGAGCCTCACGCGACATAATGGGACAGGCTAATTGGCCGGATTTAACACAGGTGTAACGCCGCGGGACGCTGAGGGGTGGTTAATGTAACAGAAATACCAAACAACATCAAGACCTGCATGAATCACTCAGTCAGGACGCCAAATGACGGGAAAGCATCTGGCTGCCAGCTGGTTTAAAACAATGTTGTTGCAGAGGTGATCTCTTGCTTGCTCTGTTTCCTCTCAAACGCCATGAAAAAGTATTTGCTAGAAATTTCAGAATGAAAAAAATCTTTCTTTTTCAAAACAAGGGGTTCCTTGGCGGTGCTCATGTGTTTTGTGGATCTGGACGAGGGTCCAATGCGTCTTCTAGGGATGCTGCAGGAAAGGCGGGTGGTCGAGATGCTTTTAAAAGTCCCTGTAGACCCCAAAACGAGAGCTGTGTTCACAGTTTGAGCCCAAAGTTGAACCAGTTCTCCCAGACCCTGTCAGGGCTGCTCCTTGGCTGCCCTCTGGTCTGATGGTCCCGTCTGCAGTCATGTGATCTGGATCATAGGACTGTCCCACTAGGTCAGAGGTGTCAAACTCTTTTCTATATGGGGCCACTTTGGCGTCATGAAGTCGTGAAAAGGGCCGGTTGCACGTGTATAGACGATACTTTTCATTTCATAATTTCATTCCAGTTCAGATAGAAGTATAAAAAATGCACAGTAACATAAAAGTAGCACCCTTAGGCCCAGTTTATACAGTTTATCTGCAAAAAAAGTTGATATTGTGGTTAGTTACACTTACAGGAGGCACAGTTTTAGCCACTTTATACACTTTAAAAGGATATATGCCTCTACTTTATGACATGATATGCTTTTTTTTTTTGGCTCTTGAGGGCCGGATAACTTACCTTGACGGGCCGGATTTGGCCCGCGGGCCTTGAGTTTGACACCTGTGCACCAGGTGGAGACCCCCAGGAAAGTCTCAGAACCTGATGGGTTTCCCTCCCAACCATGGCACAATCTTTGCGACTCTCCCAAATCAGCTCCAGAGTGTAGCTGGGGAGAGGGATGTGAGGATTTTCCTCCTGGGCCTGTTACCTCCACGACCTCCTCTTAGATAATCAGAAGACAATGAATGAATGGATGCATTTCATCTTTCAACACAGAGAGCATGGCTGCTCACATCGTTTAGGTCCACAAGACATAGAAGGTTTGTCTTAAAGTGTTCCTTTAACTACAGCCGTGCCAACCCAGACTGATGTGGGCCCCAGCTGAGCCCGGCTTGAACAGGAGCCACTCCACGCGGGCACGACAGAGTTTCCAAAAGTTCAAGTGCTTTCACAGCTGGAAGCCTTAAACCATACCTAGTTTGGTCTCGAAACTAATAAAGTCAATAAAGTAAGATGTCCACAGTGTTATTTTCAGAATGCCAAGGAAAGAGAAGAAAAAAAGCATACATTCAGTTATATTGTTGAGGATGTAAAGGAACATCAATTAAACAGCCAATTAAGTCTGAAATCCTCAGCAGTGAGTGGACGAAGCAGAGACCCGTCGACTCTGCTTTCACATGCTTGCTTAGATGTTTCTATATACTTATTGAAGTAGAGAAGTTTTATTGTACTACAAAATAGACTTAGAAGCCTCTTTGTATAATAAATTACCTCTTTTGGAAGAAAACAAAAAAAACTGAGCCAGTCCAGTTTGGGCTAAAATGGGAGCATGAACAGCAGATCTAGAAACAGTCACAGTGAAAAATAAAAAAACGGTACAGCCTCTTAATTCTACCGTTGTCGTTATCAAGACATGATAAAAGTGATCTGGTCTTCATCGGGTTTTAAAACGACAAATTGAACCTCAAGCGTATAAAAGCTAAGAGAGATTCCACACTGTCATTATTTAATAAACAAAGATAAAGCCAACTATGGATAAGCTGTGTGTGAAAAACTAAACATGGTATCAATAACCTTTAGGAGTCACTTTCTAATTTGGCTGTGGAGGAATTTTTGGCCCATTCCTCTTTGCAGCACTGATTTAATTGTTTGAGGTTTTATTTGTTTCTGCCCAGCTTTCACCGCATTGTTTCACCTTGCTTCTCATCAGCGGTTCCGTTGTAAATTACCTGCAAGTCTCGGGATCCCTTTGTGCTTTCGTTGACCCTTTTTGCCAGAACTTCAGACAGAAGGTTTCACGTTTGACATGTTTGAATTATGTTCTTCACAGAGGAGTTTGTGTCTGACTCCGTGGCTTTAAGGTGGATAGGGACTGTGGTTGCAACACAGACATTATGGACAGCAACTCAACGCAGCTCAGTTTCACTTATATTGCGGCAATTCACAGCGTATGTCATCTCAAGGCACTTTACAAAGTCAAATCAGTCAAATCATAGAGATAAATTGGTTATTCTGTCTAAGGAAACCCAGCTGATCGCATCAAGTCATTGACTTGCACCATTTACTCCTGAAAGAGCGCATAGTGACAGGGGACATTCGCTTGCAATGTGTCGCTGGCTTTGCAGCAATCCCTCATTCAGGTGCCTGGGTCATGTAAGCGCTAAACGAGTCTGAAACGTCGCTCCTCCACCATGTGGAATCAACAGGAAAATAAAAACAATAGTTTGTTAGAAAATAAATAAATGTAAAAGTAGTTTAAATTGTGAAAATATATGTTTTTTGTACATTTTGTGGCTCTTATGGCCTTTATTTGACAGCTGCTAGGAGAGAGGGGAGGAATGACATGCGAATAAGGGACTCAAACCTGTGATAACCTCGCCACGGACTAAAGCCTCTTTATGTTTTTATGCCCCTACGCCCCCTCTGCATCCAAAATATGTTTTCTCTTATATTTTGCTTTAAAGTTAGAATTATTTAGAACCTTTTACGTTTTAAAGAAAAATCTTTGTTGGCATTGCAGCTATTAAACCCTTCCTCTAAATGCTGACAAGCATGTTTGCGTGTTTCCACTGGTGTTTTTGACAATTTATCTTCAGTGATTAGCTCCAAGTCTTCAAGACTCCAAAGACATGCCTTCACCCACTTAAATCTGCCAGGAGTATGAACGATTTCGGGCTAAACTGTAAGTCGAGGGTGTCTGAGTCCAGTCGTTAAGAGCTAGTATCCTGGATCTGTTAGATGCATCCATTCTTCAATGTAGATGCGTCTAAAAGTAGCAGGATAGTAGCTCTGGAGGACTGGACACGGGCTCCCCTACTGTAAGTCATGCTGCTGTATTAATTTTTTTTTCTTCTTCAGCGCTTTCAAACAAGCTACAGTTGTTCCCTCTTTTTCTCACAGTGCCGTCATGAACTTTGACATTTAGGATTCTCACTAAGACTTGTAGAGTGTGAGATGGAGCTCTCGGGGGTTCGGGGTCCTGTGGGTTTGATCTTTAGGTGACGTTGGAAAGAGCGGCAGCTGGCTTAAACCTATTCTCTACGTGTGAATAAACGATCTCTCTGTAGAAGGATGGACTTCCAAGTGTTTGGAAAAGGCCTTATGACCCATCCAAGACTGAAGACTATTGCTTCCTAAAAATCATTGCGGATTTTCTTACCCTCTTGGGATTGTGTTAACATACACACACATACATCTGTATTGCCAAAGCTCCTGCTTTTGTAGCAATTGTCACCCTGACGGTGACCAGTACGCTTAATTAGCCGCACCTTGCTGATCCTTTCCCTCTTAACCCCCATGGAAGCTGCAAAGATGTAATTAGTTTTTCAAAAACAGCTTTTCTTAGTTGGATGTAAATTGTTTCATAAATGACAATGTGGAATCTGCCGTTTTTAGAACCATAGCTGTAAAAGAAGGTGCTCTTTCGTTTGCTCATAAAGGATGCAGGGTTGCAGTTTTGTGTTTGGGTCCACTGCTGTTTTGTACCCTCTGTGTAGCTGTTGTGTACCCAACACCAAACGGAGCGAGTCGTTCATGGTCTCTAACTAACTAACAGAATGTATTATCTTTACCATGTTTACAAATGCAAGAATGTGAAAAGTACCTTGAATGTGTTGTATTTGATAAGTACATTCCATGGCTAGTGTCAAGTGCCTCAATAAAATAAAGTGTCTTTTCAACAAGTTCACATGGGAATTGGGTTCATTTACGTCTCTCTTAACTGACGTCAGTCAGTTGTAATGATTATTTTTCACCACTAGGTGGAAACATGGAAATGAAAATGAAACGCGTGCAGGTAGAAACCAGGACAGTTCAGTTTATTCAATGAAATGGAAATATTTTACAAATAGTAAAGTCGTTGGACATTTTCCCCTTTTTATTTACATTAGGTGAATTACAAAGACCTATACCAGTCCAATTGCTTTATTATACAGATAAACTGCTTTCAAATGGTTTAAACATCTTCATTCTTTACTTTTTACTTTTTTGGAAAATATCCCCTTCACCTATATACTTGCAGACTTTGAACACGGTTTTTTTTTATTTTTTTTTATTTATTTTTTTTTTATAAATCATATTACTTCTGCTGTTTCAGATGTCACTGAGTGATGTGCAGAAAGAAACACGGCATCACTGAGGTGACTGAACAAAGACTGGGGCAAAGCTTTGATCTGCCTCTGTTTTTATGGCGTCTCTGAGCTGAACAATGTGATTGCTTCTTTTCAACACTCACGGTGGGACATTCACGCAAAGTCCACTGATGCATTAGTCCAGCAAAAAGACAAAAAAAAAAAAAAAAAATGCCCAGGTGGTCAAGTATTAAGATGCATTTTGAGGATGCATTCAAATTTTGCATTTGAAGTAGCTGTTAAAAAAAGAGAAGCACACGCTTAAGAGTAAGTGATGAATACTTGTTTTTAATCTCTAATTTTATTTGGGAGTATGTAGAAGGAGAGAAAAGAAGCCTACGTGTAGAGAAAATACCTCTACCACAAATTATATTGCAACAATCATTTTGGATTCATGGAAACACTGCAAAAAGGAAACTAACAGTAAGTAAAATTTTCTTGAAATTAGTGCATTTTTCCTTGATTTAAGCAGCTAAATAAGACTATTTGCCATTGGAATAAGAGTTTTGCAATTAAAATAAGAACAATTCATCAAATTATCTTATTTTAGGGGTAAAAACACTCATTCGACTGGCAAATAGTCTTATTTAGCTTCTCAAATCAAGGGAAAATACACTAATTTTAAGATAATTTCACCTACTTTTAGTTCCCTTTTTGCAGTGAACAATATTCAATAAGGTTATTTGAGAAGACTAACAGCACTACTGCCCGATGTACCTTCATCGTTTAGCTCCAGTTCTTCCCTATCATGAGGTAAAATGCCTGAAGCTACATTTTATTGCCTTTACATGCCTGCATGTTTTATGTCTTAGGACCCAACCTAACAGGAAGAAAGCAATAAGAAAAATGTAAAATTTTACAGACTGACTCTATACAAGCCCAGAGTTATACCTGCTGTACAGTAGATGCACTCAGTAAATGTCGGGAAACTGTAGGATCTTGAGTTTGATTTTGTCATTTTGTTTTCTGACTTTCTGGTCTCTGTGTGACAGTACCGTAGTCGGCTGACGATATTTAGGTAGTTGAAAACCTCCCTGGGTCTAATACTTATATAAGATTTAGAACAATCGGTGCGACACAAGCGAACATTTCCCTGACACTTCTCAGCTCTGCCGACACAGACGTGTGATGGCTGCTTGGTGGTGACCTTGCCGTGACATGATGAATGACCAAATCAGAAGTGTAATGAAACGGCACACGTTTTCCTGCTGCTTCTCCGTGTTTCTCATCTATAGAGTGTGTGTGTGTGTGTGTGTGTGGCCAAAACTTCCATCAGACTCACAGGTGACCTAATGTTTCTCACTGAGCCTCCTGTGTTTGATGAGAGCAGGTAATTATCAGTGACCTCCTGCCTTGTAAAATTTAACAGAGTGAGAAAGTGAGCGAGAAGGATGAGCGAGAAACAACCCTAAACCTTTAACTTTATCTTAATTGCCCCTTACTCTTTTTTTTTCATCTTAGATTCCTTCCCCCAAGCCAACTTATTCTTGACCCCCTTTAATTCTTCCTCTATATCTCCGAGGACTTAAATCGTTATGTGGAAAAAAGCTGATGCAATTCCGCTGTAAACCTGTCAGCAAGCAGTGCCGTGCAAAAATTATCTATACTCCTTGAACTTTTCCTAACCGCAAACTTCAAAACAGTTCGATAGGATTGTTTGATAGCGTGCATAACTGTAAAGGAGAAGAAAAATCATTCATGGTAGTCCTTTCTTTTTTTTTACTACATATTAAAATCTTCACCGTGTGGCAGGCATGTGCACTCAGCCCCTTTTACTTTTGATAACCGGTAATAAAATGCAGAGCAGTTGCCTTCAGAAGCCACCTAAATAGTAAACAATGCCCACCTGTGTGTAATTTAATCTCAGTATGGGAGATCAAGAACATGTAAAGAGCTGCAGACGTCCACAGCTCAGGTAGAAAGATCTGTCTGTTATCAGTCACGCGCTAATCACATCAGGCCTTTGTGGAAGTGGAGGCTTCGCGCCACTTATTTTAAAGCATAGGTGTGATTTATGCCACCTTTCATACAGCAGTAATCTTCATCTAACCCCAAGGTTTGACAACTGGGGGAATCTCCGAGGAAGATTAGAGTCAGCTGAACTAAAACTATGAGAAGTCTGCCGTTTGCCACAAGCCGTGCTCAGTAGGGGGCACAACAAACATGTGGTAGAGGGTGCGCTGTTCAGATAAGAGAAAAATGAAACCTTTTGGCCTGCATGTAACATGCCGTGTGTGACAGAAATTTAGCTCTTTGCTTCAAGCAGAAAACACACCATCAACATGGTAGTAAAAGGCTCAGGCTGTGGTTAGTGTGTTGGTATTAAGACTGGTATCGTGATTGCATTTATAAAAGTCTCAGTTCTCAGACTCAGGATTTCTTTCACTACACCTGTCAAGACTATAGCTGCAAAGCCCTTTTGTTTTAGTTCAACTTTGCAGACTCAAATACCACCAAAAAAGTCTTTACTTTAGAAAATGTTAATGCTACTCTGTCGTGCTCCTGAATGACAAGGATGAGCAGATAAAAGGGATGAGAAAACACGAGGGGTAAAAAGTTTCCAGGTCAAAAAAATGTCTTTTTTTCTGTACAACATAACTCATTCTGCATGCAGACAATACAAATTCACGTTTAAATAGATGTAGGCGTTCTTAACTTGTTACCAATCTGTGAGTTTCACAAGTGGCATGTAGTCGAGGATCTGCTTGCTTATGATTTTTGGGGTCACCTAAATGCTCTTGCGATGCACTTAATTGGACAAGTTAGGTGCACAGGTGCAACAGTTTGTGTGGAGTGCCGTTATAGGAACGCATGCTAACGAGCTGCTACAGGCAGAGCCTTGAAAAAGTTACTACAGCATCCACATTGTTATTGCAATGAAAATGGTAATATATGGGTTTAGCTTTGGCCTTGAACTTGATTTTATGTCGACTCGGTCTCGTTAGGTAGTCTCAAGTACAGCATTAGTTGTAAAAAAGTCAGTAAAAGTAAAAAAACAACAACAAAAACAAAAACATTATTGCAAAAGACTTCAGACTTAAGCAGGTTTTCATCCAGCAGGACAACACTAAGCATACAGCCAGAGGCATAATGGAGTGCCTCCTATCAAAGCATTATTCAGGTGATAGCATGGTCCAAAGTCCAGCCCTAAATCCAATTTAGAATCGGTGGCAAGATTTAAAAATGAATGATCACGGACCTCTGCATCCAATCTAACTGAGCTAGAGCTATTATAGAAACAAAATGGGCAGAAAATTTTGTCATTAGATGTGCTAAATTGATAGACTTAACTCAAAAGAGCAGCAGTCATATTTGTAGCAGGTGTTGGTTCTACAAAATATAATTTCAGGGGGACTAAATATAAATCCTTGCCATACCTTTTTGAATATTTAACTGTGATAAATACTGAAACATTGATTATTTTCTTCTTTGTCTTGGTCTATAACATAAGGTTCCAATAAAATACAATAAAATGCAGTGATAAAAAAACAAGAGGTATGAATACTTTAAAAGGCACTTAAGTTATTGGGGGTTATCCTGAGCTTTCTTAGTAGTTATGCTGCTACAGGCTTGGGCTGCTAGATATCTTACTAAAACATTTGCTCACTCTGTTTTCCTCTGCTATTCTGTATTTATGCATCATTTGCAGTTATTACTGCCATGAATCTCCAGTTGTCTCTCTGTTTTTTTTACCATCTAAAGAATGTAATCCTGGTCCTCAACCCTTAGAAATCTGCCTCAGCTCCCTCGTAAATAACATTTAGTCTCACATGAAGCTGAAACGCAAACATACACGCATAAACTCATGCAAGCCTATGAACGCAATCTTTGTCTGTCGAGGAATGATATTAATACCTGAAAGGCTTTAAAATGTCAGCCAAACTCAAACAAGGTGCACAAAGAGCCCGTTTATTAATAGACCTGACAGCTCTTATGTCTCTTCGGCTCTTGAGTTATTTTTGTTTTTCAAAGAGCTTCTTTTCAGAAGGAGAGGGAGATGAAGACTGACAGGCAGGTCAAACGCAGGGAAAGGTGTGTGGGGGCCAGTGGCTAAAGAGGTCAGCCAGAAAAGCCCGAGAGAAGTTGGTATTTCAATCAACACTTTAGGGGGGGGGGATAAAAAAAAAAATCCTTTAAGACGATTCTTCCACTCTGACACATGGGGTGCGATCAAAGACTCACGTTGAGTGATAAAAATACTCCAAATGTGGGCTAATCACAAATCTGCATTCAGCCCTGATGGCTGCTTTCTAATATGAGCTTGTGGGCTTTATTTGCTCCTCCTCCTCCTCCTCCTCCTCGTGTTGACTTCCTTTGTATTTTCAGAGTCTCTCTCTAGCCCTCCGTCCTCCTCTTTTGGTATTCGCCTCCTGTCATGCAAATGTTAGTCCAATCTCTAGAGCTGTTTACTCATTGAGCGATGATTGCCTGTTCAAACATCTGTCCTCGGCAGTGTACGGGAACACACTCACACACACACACATACTTCCGCGCATGCGACCGCTTTCCAGAAAGCATCAGTCTCAATCTGTAGTCTAAATAAACCAGAAGGGTTTGCTCGTTAAGTAATTTACATAACTCTTCAAAACAATTAACACCAGCGCAGTGCGCTTGTTGTTTAAATCAGACGTTATGTGGACTGCACGCATACAGTACCTTCTGAGAGCACGCATACCTGTTGAACTTTTCCACATAATGTCTTACTGCCACCCCACAATTAAACGTGTTTCATTAGCAGCTAATGCGATAGGCCGTCACAAAGTAGAGCAGGTCAGGATAAAGTTGTGGAGATGTTTAAAGCGAAGTTAGATCATTAAAACAATGTCAGGCTTTGCAGGGCGCTAAAAATCAGGAAAATGGAAGCAGTATGGCCCAAATGAAAAACCTACCAAAACATGATCATCCACCTGAAACAGCAGTCAGTAGCCTTTACTATCCAAAGAGCCATTTTTGCTCTCTTTTATACAAAAATGTTAATGTCAGTGCTGCAAAACCTATGTGACAGAGTTTAATAAATTGTAATAAAACCCACTGTATGAAAATTGCTTTTATTCAATTGTAAATGGACTACAATTCTATTTTTGCTTTTGGGTTTTAGAACAAAGGAAGAAAAACATTTACACAGAGAGGACAAATACATTTTCTTATCTGTGGTAAAATAAAGAAAATATTTAGGGCCCATTGACAATACACAAACAAACAGCAAACTTTCTTTTATCATTATTTTTCTGTTGTTGAAATTCTTAACTAATATTTGTATCATAAAACAATTTTGGTGGAAATATGAGATTATCCAAGCACTGTTAAGGTGAAAATCACTGAGGTTATCTAAAGTATCTTGAACAAGTTAGGAGCAAAAACTCCGATGGGGGTAGATAGGCACCATCAAGGAGGTGTGAGCAAATAATAATAATAAAAAAAAAAAAGGCAGCATGCGGCATCATCTAAAGAACCATGCTAGGCTTACATGCGGCGTAACTCTGTGCCATAATGCTCAGGCACTTTCCGTAAGACTTTGAAACCAGAGAGAAGCAGGGGTCTCGGTCCGATTCCTAATTGCAAGCCTGGAGACCGTGAAGTGAGGGATGTCAGCTTCTGTATCGACATTATGCGAAGAATGCCCGAGCTGCCATAAATGTGTTGGGCATTGTGTTGGGTGATGGAGTCAGCGCAAAAAGACAGAGCACACCCCGTAACGTCTTCCCTAAAATCCCAACGCAAGTTTTGTTTCTTAAAAATGAATAAGTAAATAAAATAAAACAAAACACAACAAAGCAAAAAAAAGTCTAGATTTCCACGCTTTCCACCAAGGAGCAGGTGGGACAACCAAAAAATGGTTTTTTTTTTTTTTTATCATTTAGGGTTAATCCATATGTCGCCAATGCAATGTGTGCAATACTTCCGTGTTATCGTTCGTTTTAATGATAGGCTGCTGTATGCCAAAAAAATACTTGATCAAAAATGAATAAATTAGAGTTAGGGAAAACATGTGGGCAGAAAACTAAAGCTGAGAGGAAACCGCATCTAACTTTCTTTAGATATATAAACTTTACACATATAACCAAAGAATAATGACTCAAAGCTAGCAAATGAACTGATGTATGGTTAATGTTAGCTTAAGAGCAGCGTTTTTTCGTGCTCACTAATTTAATCATGGAGCCTGGAAAGTCACAGGTTCCGACTACAATGTAGCTTTATTTAAAAATCACCTTTAACAGGAAACCAACTACAACATGCCTCACAATAAAACAACACATAAAATTGATAAAAACAGAATACATGAAAGATCATAGAGCATAACACTAGTTAAAAGCCAGTCTAAATAAGGTTTCAGCTGCTTTTTAAAAGAGACAACAGAGTCAACACAGCGCAAAGATGGAAGCAGCGTCTTCCACAATCTTGGGGCCCCTGGTCTATTATCCTCTCAAAATATTACTGTTAAAATATCACAGATTAGCTTTAAAAGCAGATGGTTGGTAGTGGATTCTGCTAACCATGTGACGCACTTTTAGTTTTTGTACAACAAGCTGGGAAAGTGACAGGATTATTTATTACTTATTTTACAATAAGTTATGTTTTGCAGGTTGTAGAGTGCAATGGAGGGCTGCTCAGTTCAGCAAATATATTGATAATGATGTGACAAAACTGATTGTTTAACGCTCAAACCCCACAGCACTTGCTAGAAATAGGTACCCACTCAACACATCAGTTGATGAGATTCATGAATAAAAGATATCTAAAGTGCAAGTGTTTTTACATGTATTTTTCCTTTTTTTTAAATAAAAAAAAGTGTTTATGGTGGAAATAAAAGAGATTTGCATTGTGTTATATAGTAGTGTCTTGATTGTGTACTGAGGAAACTGAGACAGAAAAAAAACAGATTTATATTCAAATCAAGTAAATACAAAAATAACCGATTGATCCTAAAAGGAAATTAAATATGGCTGTAACTCATATTTTACAGGTTTCTTGAAGGAGTTGTAGGAAATGATGATGGCTGTGGTCAGAAAGGAACTTTTATAGAGGTCTGTCAGCAGATCTGAAGGTGCCTCTAATTAAAGACACTCAGGAAAAATCCTTTTAATGAAGGCAATCCTAATAGCCAGTAAATTAAATCTGCATTTAAAATCTTACAAAAACATACCACAGTTGTCTAAAACAGAACAAGGGTGTGGTTAGAGACATATGTCATAATTTGATACCCCCAAGGTCAAGAGGCTCCTTATTCTTGTACAGAAGCCTACTTGCACTTAGCAGAACTCAAGTAATGCAGAGACACAACTGTGCTTCCTCTTTATACATTAGTCAGCAGGTCAGGTTAACAGCCACATTGTCACAAACAAATATATAAATATATATATATATATATATATATATATATATATATATATATATATATATATATATATATATATATATATATATATATATATATATATATATATATATATATATATATATATATATATATATGTAGATACATAGACCCTTCAGGTATGCAAATATAAGACTTACTTCCCCACGGTCTGATGAAGAGAATGCTCAGGGTTGCCCTGTAAGGTTTTTTCATATTGTGAAGCATCCTTCTTAAAGAGAACGCTTGGTTTACATGGTTTATTATCAGTGGCGTCTCTGGCATGATAAGTTAAGTGGGGCACAAAATTTCAACACCTATTAGCAGCACCAATTTTTCTGTGATGCATACAACCTTACTTTGATCAATTTTAAATTAAACAGATAAGCATAGATTAGCATAAACCAACATACTATAAAATAAATTTTATATAATTTAAATACATACAATTTTAAATAAACACTCACTTATATTGTTCATTTATTGAGCAAAAAAGATTTACATCAATCCTTCAATGAGCTAGCAAGGACAACCAACATTAGATTAACATTTGCTTTTAGTTTCAATTTTCCTGTATTGTTTAAATTTTCCCACATTTTATTCTGTTTTTTTTTTTTACTTAGTTTTATTCTGTTTTCATTTTCCAATGTTTTAATAATTTAAGGACTTTGCATTGTCCTTGTAATTAAATGTGCTTTACAAATAAATTTGCCTTGCCTAGATGGTCGCACAGAATGGCAGAACATAAACGTACCGTGAGCAATTTAAGTATTTTAATTGGACGATCCAAGCTTGGGGCCACATGATTTATGCCACACGGCTGTCTACTGAGAGCATGTTGGGGACACTGCGATTTCCAGACATCCGTTATTTAGATATATAACGGATGATATAGGCAGACTTAGATATATAGACACAAATCTTTCTAACATAATTTTATTTTACAACATTACTCTATAAAGAACGATCCTGTCACACTGATTATTGCGAGCACAGAGCTCCACAGCGACGTCTGGTGGGGCCTGGCCCCACTGGC
This sequence comes from Fundulus heteroclitus, assembly GCF_011125445.2. Taxonomy (NCBI): domain Eukaryota; kingdom Metazoa; phylum Chordata; class Actinopteri; order Cyprinodontiformes; family Fundulidae; genus Fundulus; species Fundulus heteroclitus. The sequence goes on from NC_046370.1 coordinate 14,043,114, forward strand.
TTCAAATGCAGAGACGCCACAGTTTATTATATTTAATGTTCTCCCTCAACCCTGGAACGCTAGAAGCAATTTACAATGCAAGGCATAACAAAATTCCAGTCTTTTCTTAACCAAAAATCAATTACCAAGATAAAGAAAAAACTTGAAAGACATTTGCTGGCTGTCGGTGCGCATTTTACTCAAAAATAAAGTCCAGCATCGTTTTTCGAACCATTTTTGTCACATTTACAACAACAGATAATTTTCTTTTACTGGCAAATAAAAAGAAACATAAGCAAATTCTGGCCATTTGATATTAACCTGGCCATTAAGTGCTTTCTCAATATAAAGAGTAAAGTCATGGGCCACAAAAAGGTGCCTAGAGCATTCGAAAGTAAGCGGCCACTGTGTTGATGAAAATTTCTCATCCAATTTAGAACAACGATACACAATTACAACTGGTTTAAAATCCAGAGCATGCATTGCTCTGATGTCAGAGATTCCTAAAAAAAAATCCCAATAACAAAAATAATCTTCTCTACATTTTTTTTGCTTTTTTTTTTGCTCCACCTTTGCTATTCTATTTATTCTTTTTAAGGCTCAGACTCTCAGTAAAACATGCTACACTGATTTCAATCCTGCAGTCTTCTCTGAGAATGGTGAGCAGTTTCTTGGAGTCAATTTAAGACTTTACAGGGAGGCAGTGAAGGGAGGATAGGTTTGTGAATCAGCAGGGCCAGACCAGTAATAAAAAAAGCCTTGCGTCTGTATTAGACCCAAATGTTATTCTTGAGCGCCGGCTGACCAAAAAAGACCCCGACTCAAAGCATAAAAAACCTCTATGAGTCAAATGTAATGAGAGCATATATTGCTATATCTGTTTAGCTCAAAAATTGTTTATTCATATTGTTTATTCATTTTAATACTAGGAGTCGAAAGTCTAAAATAAAACAGTTTACACACACCCTCACATTCCTATTAAATAGCAGATCTGCTTGTTTTTCCTTCACTAGCTCAAATTTTTCACACAGCAGACCTTACTATCAACTGTCTCGACACATGACTTGGCAGCATAGACTTTACTTTTCAGTGAAAGTTAATCGAAAATGAAAATGTTGGCAGTGCTGCCATGTGTCTGACTCTTTTCACTCTGCTCTGTTCCCAGTGGCTCAGTTTATTTGGTCATATTGTATTGAATTTGCACTCTTGCTTTAGGAAACACCATTTATGAGCTCGCTTATTTGTAGGCATGAAATTGAATCTAATTTTTATGCAGATGCCGTCGCGAGACTCAACGCAGCACAATGATGCTGCTAACTTCAGTGATTCTGTGACCGGGATATTAACAGTTGGATGTCTCATAGCTGTGCTCCTTTAAAAGAAAAAAAAAAAAAAGATTCAGACCACTTTTTGCCTTACAAATAAAAAACATTCTAAATATTTTAACTACACTGTCTGATTACAATAAAGCCCCTTTTTATAGTGTGCAAGATGTTGACCCAAGTTGTATTGGTGTATCTTATCACTTTCTGCACCATGGATCCTAAACCTTAAAAAAAAACAAAACAAAGACCCATTTTGACCCTTGCCTCAGCTAAGTAATTTTACAGAGGATAACATACAGTAAGCCACTCGACATTCTGGGAAAAAAACAAAAATATTTGAAATGAATAAATTTCTACTTTAGAAAATTTGTTTTTATTTTTAGTTTCAAGACACACTGTTTTGTTTCTATCTTTTAGGTTTGCAAATGAAAAGAAATACATAAAAAAGAGAATGAATAACTGAAAATACTTTTATCAAGTAATGTACCTGTTTGTCTGGGACTACAAATGGAAATTAGGTTTGAGAACCATAATCCAGTATAAAGTAAAAACAAAGGAAACAAACAATGCATTAATGAAAAGTCCTATTTTAGTGAAAAATTACATTTAAAAGCAACAAAAAAGATGTTCTTGTCACTTTAGTGCCATCGTGCAAACGGGCATGGTTGTGGCACTTAAACCATGTTCGCCCACCTCCATCCAAGATTCCCCGGCCGATGGACTTTAGCTGCTTGTCTTCCCCCTCTTACTCAACCCCATTTCCTGTCAGCTTACTGTCAGAAACACTTCAAAAAACCCAATATAATAAAAAATGCTTGCAAATATTACACAGAAACACAAACTGCTAAAACTAGCATTAGTGTATATCTTACATTTAAATGAGCTATAAGTAAGATATTTACAATAAAATCAAACCTAATTCATTCTCATTTGTCATGTGCGATGGAAGTAACATTCCCTCTCCATCAACGATGTCTTAGTCAAGTTTTCTCCCTTCAAACCTGAGGCTCAAGCCGAATACCTTTATAGAGCAAGGACTCTTTAGCCAAAGCAGAAGTGCGGTGGCAGTCGCCATGATAAGTGATGTCCGAATAGTGCAGTCAGTAAGGAAGGAGGTTGGAAAAGTAGCAGGTATGCTACTGAATGTTCAAGGTATCCTACAATCCTTTGCGTGACATGATGTACAAGCACAACCCCCCTCACGGAAATCAACGACAATGACTGAAGAGAAGAGAACGCGCACTTTGTAGTTCATTTTCGGAAGGTTGTAGGCCTGGATTTGACTTGCACCTTCCATGTGCGTTTCCTTTGCGTAACGACGGAGTTAAATTCAACGCAATCCGAAGTTCCTTTCCTCCCCACAATAGATTTACCACGATACTGCTGACCCTGTGAAAGTTCAAGGAACAGGAGCTAGGAGCAGGAACTGGAAACTATTATTAAGGGTATTCGGATTGAGCCCTAAAGGTACGGTGTGATATTGCTTCGGTTCAGAGTGTAGCCCATGTTGACTTCTTGGTTCCTGAGCCAATCATATGAGGGTTCCCAGAGTTCCCAAAAACCAGCGCTGCATTTGGTATTTTATCCTGGCAAAAGAGCAACAGCGTGTCACCATGAAAGCCAGTAAGTGAAGCGGAACAAGAATAGAATACAACACAGCAGCATGGACCGATCATGTGGAAATAAAAATGCACTGCAAAGACTAACCGTTGACTAAATGAGGGGAGTCCGTGAAAGACATTATGCATGTGTTGTTCCGACTTCAACCACTAGGTGTCATTCTTACTTATTGTTCCTTTAACACAATGTTCAGCTATTTATTATTTTGATTATTATTAATGGCCAAAGTATTAAGCGCTGGTTCAGAGGGTTTGCCGCTCCAGAGCTGCGTGTTGTAACTTCTCAAGGAATTTAGTTGCACTTGATGTTATTTAGGGATATCAGTGTGAAGAACACAATTGGACTCCATAATTTTTTCCATTTTGGTTTACAAAACATTTTCCAAACCATATAATATCCCCTCAGTTTATGACATACAATTTCAATCACTTGCATCAAGATCTGTGGTTGTAATGTGAATACATTTTAATTTCAAAAAGGCATGAATAATTTTGCAACCCATTGTATTGTTTTCTACGGATTCTGTATTCCGGAGCCTTTCTCTGCCTTCTTGACAGAACTCATCCAGAAAAAGAGGAAAAAAAAAAAAGAATCAAAATACGGCAATTCAGGAAAGCTAATGTTTCTGTCTGTCATATTGATGACATGTTTTGCAGACGGGGGGAGATTGGTGGAAAGATGATGCCAGACATCTTCCCAAGTGAATAGAGAGTAACGCTGCAGCATACAGGTGGTTGGTGAGATGGGGCTGATTAAATGCAACGCATACAGATGAGATAAATGAGCAGAGAAGCCAGAGCCAAATGAAAACAGGACGTATTGGATCGCATCAGTCATTTGTTCAAATGGCTAAAAGGACAACCAATCCCATTCACATCAAAAAGACCCCGTGGCTAACATCACTTCCATCACATATTTATTTTGACCTTAAAGAAACTGATGCTTTCGTTTTACTCTTTGATACTTTTGTTGTCTGATAACACACAAATTAAACGAATGACCTGAAAGAGTAAGCGTTTAATTCCCTTAAATCTGTCTCCCACAAAAGATAAAATGCATCAGAAAGAACAAAAAAGAGTAATATCCTTACACACTTGCAACTTTTCTAACTTCCTGTACAAGATGGTTGTGCTAAGGCGCTATTGCTAGCTTTTACAGCTTTTAAAAGAAAATCAATAAAAACATTTTTTTTTCCAGTTGTGGTACCTTCTTCACTTTGTCCTCCTCTGACGATGCTCCTCCTAACAATATTTTTTTGCCAGATTCTGTACCTAAAGGAATTACATAAATAAATGACAAACCAATTTGGACTGAAATCATGCTTTTTCCAAAGCCATCAGATCTGAACAAATGACCAGGTCAAAAGCTTGAGTCACAAGCCTTATTCTAGAAGCTAAACATTCATCATCCAACACTTGACCACTCAGAAAGAAGCTCCACAGCTCACCATAATAAGTAGGAAATGATTGGGTAGGAGGATGATGGTAAAGCAAGATTTTCCATGTAAACCTACAGTACTCACACTCATTGAACTTTTCCATATCTTGTGTTGTATCTTGTATTAGAACAAGCTGCAATTTTTCCTGATGATTTATGTGCAAGGTGATCAGAGGGTAGTGTTTATTTGCATACATTGCATGATACAAGTTTTTATTACCAATTCATTGATTGCCCTGATGCCCTTGAATAAAATACAGTTCAACCATCAGAAGTTACCTCGTTAGTTAATAGAGTTCATCACAGTGTGACTTTTAGTGACTAGGGGCGTCTGACCTGTATTTTCCAGGTTTAGTTTAGCTCTAGATCACGTGACCCATTCAGCGACGAATCCGACTCTCTCTTAAGTTGCATAGATGAGTTTTGAGAAGGGTAGCCCACACGGTGCATTAATACGCGCCAAGTGCTGCAAATTGATCTGAAAAAAAAAAATCATTCAATGTATCTCAAATTAAGCTAATACTTGGGTCAAAACTTACACGGTTCTGCTTTAATCTCACTATTTATCCAACTGTTTTGCAAAGGCCTCAGAGGTTTGTTTGAGAACATTTCTGAACTAACAGCATTTTGAAGACAATGAAACACAGCAGGTCAAGTTTAAGCAGGGTTGGGTTATAAATATCTGGAAAATGGAAAGAGTGGGGGACAACCTATGCATACATGGCCGTCCAACTAAACTGACAGCATTAATTAGAAAAGTAGTGGCCACCAGTAACTTGGGAGGAGCTGCGGAAATCCACTGCTCAGATGGAAGAATTTCTCAATAGGATAACATTTAGTCACAGTTTCTGTACCCACCCAGAGGTGGGTAGAGTAGCCAAAAATTGAACTCATGTAAGAGTAGCACTTTGCTCAAGCAAAAGTAAAAAGTAGTCGACCAAGAAATTACTCAAGTAAGAGTAAAAAAAGTATTCAGTAAGATAGCTACTCAAGTACTGAGTGTTCAGCACACTAATCACAACAGCTGATGATGTAAAAATTATGTAATCGGACTGAAAAAAATACAAGGTCCTATGCAGATTCTGGTATTTTAAAGACAAAAATGAAAAACATATACAAAGAATAGCATAATTGCAAAATTAATTCAGGCAGAAGAAACACTTTTCTAAATAATTTTGAAACATTAAACTTGAAAGTCATACTCAAAGCAATACATTTACAGTATGTTAGAACAGTGCAAAGTACCTCCAATAATATCTACTGTTTACTGTGCGTTATTGCGATTTAACATAAACTCTAGGTTTTGTCTCACTGGTTCATTTTTGCTTAAAACAAGTACATTCTTTATTCATGAAGTTACTCGCAGTAGGTAGAGTAGCCAGAAATGTTACTCAAGTAAGGGTAGTGATACTTGAGTAATAATGTGACTCAAGTAAAAATAACTAGTATGGTACAGTAAACTACTCCTAAAAGTAAATTTTGTTTAAAAAGTAAATGTAGCTGATTAACTGTAATTAGTTACTACCCACCTCTGCACACCCAACAAATCTGACCTCCCAGAAACGGCTGCAAGAAGAAAGCCATTGTTGAGCAAAATCTTTAAGAAGTCCCATTTGCAGTCTACCACAAGCCGTGTAGAAAACAAAAGAAGAACAAGTCACCCTGAACACACCATAGCCAAAGTAAAACATGGTGGTGGCAGCATCATGCTGCGGACGGATCCTGCTTTTCTTCAGCAGGATCCGTCTTTCTTTGCCCGTCCCAACAGAACAAAGACTCGAAAACCAGCTTCCAGAGCAACAGTGAGATGGTTTAGATGAAAGCATGTTCATGTGTTTGAATGGCCTAGATCTAAATATCTAAGTATCAGTACTTGAAATTTGCTGTTCATGGATGTCCTCCATCTGGTCTGACTGAGCTAGAGCTGTTCTGCAAGGGAATGGCACAAAAATAAGCTTGTCTCAGTAAAATTTACTGAAAGTGAAGAATTATTTTTAGAGGGACCAGATATTATCTGTCTCTGAGTAAATTTTCTTCAATTTGAGTAAATTTTACTGCGCACGCTTCAGAAAGTATAAACAGAAAGCATGTTTTTATGCTTTTTCGATAGTCAACATGGTATTCTTCAAAAAAAGAAAGAAAAACTGTATTTTTACAAACAAAATAGAAATCATCTAAGGATACAAATAGATGTCTACTCAAAAACATTAAAACAACCATAAATAATCATAATAATAAAAAAAACGTTAAGCACGTGAAGAAAGAATGGTTAAAAGTTACTCATCAGAAGCAACTTTTCAGAAGACACATTTTTTCAAAAATTTCTTATCCTCGCAAAAAATATTGACACTTTTATTGATTGCGAGGCTCATTCTCTTCAGCTGTAAAGTCAAATCCTCTAAAAACTATATTTATGTATTATTATTAACTGATCGATCTGTTTAAAGAGGCAGAACAAACATGACAGCGTATCTTGAAGTGCGCCGCCCAGACAAAGCTTTCTTTGTGTCACTGAGTCTCAGTTAGAAGGTGATCATCCGTCTCCAAGTATTAAAAAAAAACAAAAAAAAAAAACAGGTGAAATCATAAAGAAACATCAATTCCTTCAAGCATTCTTCCAGATGTTTTACGGTGCAGACCACAAACAAATATCTTTTCAGTTTTTTTTTTTATTTTTAAACTGAGAATATCTTGAGGCGCAGCCGGGCATGTCTGGGCACGCTCTCTGTATGGCTTACCGCTCACCCTGATTTTGGCCGTGCCTTTTGCTTCTCTCCCTTCTTTCGCTCACATCGTCAGACGGCTGTTTTAAATAGCGGTGTCTTTTGCGTGTTGCCATCGGTTCTAATAAAAGTTGGTTTTCCAGAAGACGAGCCTTTTTTAACACGGCTCTATAAATACAGAGAAGTGTTAAAATAGCGTTTCGGATGTGAGATGTGTGACAGAGGTGTTCCTGTATGAGTAATGAGAAGGAAGGAAGATTGAGCGCTCCCGCTGATGAACGCAAAGTAACGCCAGATGTTTTGACGGGTGGTCTCTTTCTGCGTGTCGGCGGCCGGACGGCGTGTGAACCAGTCGGAGGAGAACACGTGACCTCTGACCTGCAGCACGGTCGCAGACTCTCTGATTAACTCGGATGTACCCAGAACAGAATCACCATGTCTTGCAAAGCGTTCCTAACCCTCAAACCTGTTCACCTTTTCTAACATTACAACCTCGAACTATAAAACATATTTTATTGAAAAAAATAAATGCAAATCACTTATTTGTGAAAACGATGACTAATAATCCCCACGAACTGCGTGCTAGCAGCGGTGGATCTGTCATTCGGAGCTTGTTGCAGCTGTAAAACAGACTTATCTAGATTGTAGTCTGTTTACTTTTGTAGTCTGTGTTTATGCATGAAAAAAAGGACTTTGATGATTGTCGCCACCCAGTAATCTTTACAGCTTTGTGTCATGTAGCTAAACCTCTGTAAGCTATCGGTAGCGATATCTACCTGCGCGGCATACCAGAAAACCTTTGAAACTGGCGAATTTAAAGGTTCGCCGAGGGAGCATGTTAATCTTTTTTAACCAGTTAATAACACACATTTAATGCCCCCAAATAACTCCGCAAGCTCCGATCAGGAGGCAGCTGCACTGTGTGCGGACCAAGTGGGTGGACAGGAGGCAGATGCAAGCTCCAGATTGGTTCTTGAGGGTGTTACATAAACGCACACTACTGATATTTGTGTGGAGCTTACCCTTAAGCTTTTTAACAGTAAAGTTAAACAGGATTGTGAAAACAAAGAAGTGCAAGAATCGGAGCGGAGCAAAAAAACTGTTGATGGCACATGCGGTCGACATCTGAATGGTCCCACTAATCACAGCCGTCTCTGTGCTGAATGACTCTATGCAAGCCTTGTTGTTAATCTGTCTTTTTTTTTTCGTGTGTGTGTGTGTGTGGGGGGGGGGGGGGTCATTTGTATGTCGACATCTCAGCATTTCAACATTTCGGATTTTTCTACGCTTCAAACTCAGCTTCAGTACAGCAGTGTGGCAACCAGAGGGAGTCCAAGGGGTGGAGCTGCTGCTGCTGCTGACGTCACGCCGCCATACTTTGCAGAACCTCCTTTTTGTTAAGAAACAAGCAAACAAAAACCTATAGACTAACATTTTGCACATCCTTCTTTGTTAAGTAGCTCGGGTTCTACTCGGGTTAGAGGGAAAGAGTCAGTGATCATCAGTTTTAAAGATTTTTAAATGAATTTAAGTTTGGACTTTGACTTTGACTAGGCCCTTCTAGCACATAGGCATCTCTTGATCTAAGCCATTTCACCATAGCTTTGGTTGTGCATTTAGGGTCGTTGGAAGGTGAACCTAAGCCTCACACTGCAAAAACGGAAATAGAAATAAGTAAAATATTCTTTAAAATGATTGTATTTGTCCATGATTTGAGCAGGTAAATAAGATGATTTGCCAATAGAATAAGATTTTTGCACTTAAAATAGGAACAATTCATCTTCGTCATCCTATTTCAAGTGCAGGATGTCTAAATATCTCATTTTAGGGGTCGAAATACTCATTCCATTGGCAGATAATATTATTTACCTGCTCAAATCAAGGATAAATACACTAATTTTAAGAACATTTTACTTATTGTTGATCCGTTTTTGCAGTGCAGCATTGAGTCTTTTGGAAACTCCAACAGGTTTTCTTCCAGGGCTCCATCCATCTTCTCATGCCCTCTGACCAACTTCCCTTTGGCTGCTGAAGTAAAGCATGATAAAAGGGAGGGAGATTCATGGCGTGGGATGAAGAGCAGACTAAAAATCTTTTTTTTTTTTACCAAAAACAAGTTACAGTATAAACATTCTCAGGTTTTTATCTGAAAACGGTCCCTGCTTGACAAATAAATGCACACCTTTAACATCCTGTCAGTTTTGGTAAAAAAAAAAGAAAAAAAAAGAAATCTGCAATGCAAAGCCCGAGTAAGCCTAAATTTTCTCAGACGCTTTAAAATCCCTTCTTCGGAAACCTTATAAAACTGTTCTGAAGTGCTGACAGCTGGGCCACGAGACAATTAAGCTTTATGCATAGAAATGGTGTGTTACTCCTTTAAAAGACCTGTTCCAGCTCTACATAGCTTTATTTATTTGTCAGTTTGTCCAAAAGCTCCTGGCCTGTGTGCGGAGCTGATAGCTTATTGACTTTGTTAAACTGCATATGCGCTAATATACACAGTAAACGGAGCATCTGGGGCCGTCGTTGCATGAACAAAACTCTTCGCTGTATTTGTTTTTAACCTGTTGATACTGAAAAATGATAAAGAAAGAAAACAAATCTGTCGAAAACAGCCCACTGAGGCGATTTGAGGAGGGGGAAAAAAATGGAAACAGAGATTGACAAGATGAAGGTGAGTAACACAGGGAAAACTGGAGCAAAAGTGGCTGGGAGAGGAGGAGGAGGAGGAGGAGTTGATCTGAAGTGAAGGAGAGGGAGGAGAGAGGGGGGCTTAAATCCTCGCACCATCATTACCAAGGCGCACATGCAGCCCCTCCTGTGATGGAGTGAGAGGGGATGGAGAGAGATGCAGAGAAAAGATGGAGTTGCGGAGGGAACGGAAAGCAGGATTACTGGTGTGACAGAGCAGGCAGATGAGAGTCGGTGCGGCGGAGAGGGAGAAACTCTGCTGGAGGAAAAAAAAAATTAATAAATCAGTGCAACAGGATGAGGACCTGCTAGTGCACAGCCTGGCCGACCCCACAGACCTACCATCTGTCCTGCTTTTTTTCCTCTCTGTTCCTGACGCTCCCAGCATCCTCTAACATCTGGATCACCTCACATCCATATGGGAAGGAGGGCCGTAGTGGGGGAGGAACAAACCTAAATTTTGATGCTTTTCTTTTCTCCTTGATAAAGCAGGACCTGAAGAGGAGCGTCAGCGACCGGGAACCCGATAATTGGACCAAGCGAGGCGGAAAAGTTTCTTTAAACATGCTGAGGTGTGCGCAGGACCTTTGCCCGCGTCTCTGGGAGATTTCCTAACTTTCCATGGATCTGTTCTCTCTGAGGACGGAGAGGGAGAAAGTGAGAGGAGGAGGCACCGCCGTCAGCAGTGCTGAAGTGTTACAGAGGTTTGTGCTCCTGTCACCGAGGAAAGATTTTATCATTCTCCCTCCCTCCCTGACTCTTTCACTCCTCCTCTCATCCGAGCAGCGGGGCGCCTGACGGATACAGACGGAGGACCAAACACAGCTGTTTCACACACATAGACCCACAGACAGACGCACACACGCACACAGGCTGCTGTGCCAGGGCTCCCACACCTCCCTTTTCCTTCTTTCACCCTCCGTCACTTTCCTCTCCTGTCCCGTTTTGATGCCCTGTCTTCACCTCCACGACCACTTGTGAATGTGATGCACGCAGGAAACCAGACGGGGAGCGGAGCAGCCAGACAGAAAGGGTTTTTTTGGGGAAGGAGAGAGGCGCACACACTTGCCATCACGTTGTGAAGTCCTCCAGGAGAGTGTGTGGATATCAAAGGCTGCTTGGCAGACACACACACGCACACACACGCGTGCGCGGACGCGCTGATGAACTCCCACTCTCCCGCTCTCGCTCAGAGACGTGGTCTAAATGTGGACTCCTACAGGTGCTGAGAGGGCAGAGAGAGGCAGGTGAGGAGCAGGTGAAGGAGAAAAGAGACGCTTTGAGGAAAGAAAAGGAGACGAGAATGATGGAGCGGTTGGAGTTTAAGTTGGATGAGAGCAGAAAACACAGGTAAGTCTGTCAAACGTCACTGTCAGAGAGCCATACTTTAAATATAATGACCGTGAATGGATGTGAGTCAGTAGATAGGGGCAGAATGAGAGCCTCAGGAAGATGCTGAGAGTATCTCGTGAGTAGTCACACCTTCAGTTTTCATAAGTGATGGGTTTCCTCGAGAGAGAGAGAGAGAGAGAGAGAGAGAGAGAGAGAGAGAGAGAGAGAGAGAGAGAGAGAGAGAGAGAGAGAGAGAGAGAGAGAGAGAGAGAGAGAGAGAGAGAGAGAGAGAGAGAGAGAGAGAGAGAGAGAGAGAGAGAGAGACAGCAGTAACAGGAGACGGTTTGGAGCGCCAGGTACTGTGTGTGAGCGGAGCTGTTTGCATCTTTTCTCTCAGTGGTTTAATTTCTACTATGTGTTTGAGTTTAGCTGCTTTCAGTTGTGCTGTTGATTTGCCTATAATGATCAGCAGCTATCTGCTCCAGTTTTACTACAGAATACTGAGCTACACGGACCTGTGGGTCCTGGACAGGAGGTCTCGGGCCCCTTCATTAAGGCTCAGAAAGGCAGTCACACAATATTTATAATGGTATAAGGAGTCATTTCCATTTTAATTTAGATTTTGTGTTTGTTAATTGATTTTTTTATCTCTGTACCCTTCCATGAGCATAAATATGATAATAATTTCACATGAGCACCTAATAATAATCCTTAAAATATGTTTATATGACACCCATACATATAATAATGGAGCACAACAAGGCTTGGGTCAAACTATTGGTATTGGCTAGGTAACTTATTTTTCCTTTGGATTTTTATACATAGACAAGAAAAAAATTGTAAACAAACACCTATTTATTTAAGCAGCAGTTTTCATGTAAACAAGCTTATTACACAGAATGTTATATTATAACACAGGTATCACAAGTTTAGCTGGTTCATTTGTCTGCTCGGGTAGCTAGCCTGCAGTCAGCTGCTTAACAGATACGCTGTTTATAGATTTAAAGGGGCCTAGTCACGTCCTATGACTTTACAAATTTCTACGCCAGTAGCTGTATCTGGTTGCAAAAGGTTTTCTGATTACATTACAGCACCATGTCAGCGTATCATATTTTATTTCTTTGTTTAACACTTTGTTTTTGCTTAATTTGCTAGCAAGTTTGTTTGTATAGCACATTTCAGAAACAAGACAATTCAAAGTGCTGTACATGAACAGAACATAAAAAAATAGAACATACAGAGGACATTGCAGTGGAATAGCAGAAGTAGGTCAAGATAAGTTGGACTACAAACGTAATCCTATCAAGTTTCAGTTAACTACAACAGTTCACATTATTTAAAGGCAACTCTAAACAAATAGGTTTTTAGCCGTGATTTAAAGAAACCCAGGCTTTCAGTAGTTTTACAGTCTTCTGGGAGTTTGTTCTAGATAAGTGGAACATAGGAAGTAAATGCTGCTTCTCCATGTTTGTTTCTGGTTCTAGGTATGCAGAGCAGGCTGAAGCCAGATGACCTGAGTGGTCTGGAGGGTTGATACATTGATAACAAGTCTGTGATGTATTTAGGTGCTAAGCCATTCAGGGATTTATAGACTAACAGAAGTATTTTAAAGTCTATTCTCTGAGACGCAGGGAGCCATTGTAAGGACTTTAGAACTGGGGTGATGTGCTCTACTTTCTTAGTCTTAGTAAGGACGTGGGCAGCAGCGTTCTGGATCAGCTGCAGCTGTCTGATCCACTTTTTAGTCAAAGACCTGTGAAAACACCGTTGTATTAATCGATTTGACTAAAGATAAATGCATGGATTCATTTTTTCGAGATCCTGCTTAGAAATTAGTCCTTTAATCCTGGAAATGCTCTCAGGTGATAGAAAGCCAACCTTGTAATTGTCTTTAGATGGTTTTGAAGGTTCAGGTCTGAGTCCAGCACTACACCCAGGGTTTGGGCCTGATCAGTGGTTCCTAGCTGAAGCAACTGAAGCTGTGTGCTAACTTTTGATCTCTCCTCTATTGGTTCAAATGTTATTACTTCAGTTTTGTTTTTATTCAACTGAAGAAAATTTTGGCACATCCATGCATTGATTTCTTCTAGGCATTTACTCAGTGCTTGAACTCCATAGTCACCTGGTGACATGGTGATGTAGAGCAGTGTGTCGTTTGCATAGTTATGGTAGCTCATGTTGTTTTTTTATGACCTGAGCAAGAGGGAGCATGCCGATATAGAGTAGGAGCGGAGGTCCAACATGGACCCTTGGGGAACCCAGCATGTGATTTTTGTGGTCTCTGATGTAAAGTGACCTGTTGACACAAAATATCTCTGTCCTTTAAGTAAGATTTAAACCAGTCAAGTTCAGTAGCAGAAAGGCTGACCCAATTTTCCAGGCACTTTAATAGAATGGAGTGATCAACAATGTTGCACTCAAGTCCAATAGTACCAGCACAGTCATTTTTCCACAGTCTGCATTTATATGGATGTCATTGAACACCTTTACAAGGGCAGGCTCTGTACTGTGTTTTTTTTTCTTCCCACAAGACCATGTAACTGGAAGTACGATATTGTGCATGTGCGCAATGAATAAAATCAAGACAGGCAATGGAGCACATAGACATATATACCATGTTATAATGACATCATAATGAATAAATACAATCAAAAGTGCATGTTCATTCTTACCTGCAAAAAAATGTCAGTAGATCAGGTTTGTACCGTGAATCAACTTGGACCATTCCACACAGCACATGAATGAGGTCCACTGAGTTTGAGAAAGCTCTGGTTCCTTTGGCACTTTCTCCGGCATTTCAATGGAAGGATTTTATACATAGTAGCAGAATTAAAACAAAATCATCAAAAAAAAAAAAAAAATCACAGTCCTTAGAAGAGGCCCCAAGTACAGATATGGACTAGTGAAAGAATACTTTAATAATGCCACAAGTTCAGTAGGAGAAATCTGCCAGTGTTAGAGAATGACAATAGGCTGCAGGCGAGATAATCAGGTGATAATTAGGAACAGCTGAGGAAAAGTCAAAGAAGAGAGCTGAGGGAGGGAGACTAATTAACCAGAAAAAAGCTGAACAGTGATAAAAGGACCTCTTTGGAAAATCTGTCAGAAATATCTCTAAATGAACAAAGAGCCCTTGAATAAGCATGAAAAGTAACTAACTAGAATGGAAACACCTTTGAGAACATGAAAAACAAGGAAATGATGAAACAGAAACACAAAGAAGCCCAGAATTAAAAAAAACACAAGGATTATAGGGTTAGAGATAATGGATAAATGATGAGCATATCTATTTGACATTTTTACACTTTTTTACAAAGTATGTAATGGATTTGATAAGTTTCAATGGCCTTTGCAATAGTGCACACGCAGTTTCAACTTGACTACTTTTGTTTTGGTCATGCATTTGACCTCTGGCCAATCCTAAAATCATCTGAACTCATTGAAGCCAAATTTATCGTATTTGGTTTGGTCTGAATGTAATTTTATTTTTAGATACTTCTATTAATTCAATTATGTATTTTATTTATTTATTTATTTTTTATTTAATTTTTTACAAAATTTGAGTTTCCTTTTAAACATCCAAGTTCTGACCACAGCATTTGAAAGTTTTCCAGGAGGCTTCTTTGTTTCATGTTTCTTTTTTTCTCGGAAGAAGAGTGATGGTTCCCAACATCCAGACAAATATAGTTTACCTTTAAAATTCATAACTAGCAAGGACATGGATGTAAACAGCAGGTTAACCTTAACGTTTTTAACTGCATTATTGGCTTGTTCAGATTGGTATAAACTTAAGTGTGAAAACAGTCCAGATGTAATACTTGAAATTGACCCAAATGCAGGACTGGAAAAATCACAGAGGAAGGTAGGAAGTGGAGCAAAACAGATGTAATAATTTAGTAACCCACTGCCCAAAGCTTAGATGATGTTTCTGTATTAAAATGACAAAAGGCATGCGCAGTAACCAACAGGGAAAAAGGGAAAAACAGAAACAAGTGGCTAATTTTCCCTAAGAGCTTCGGCACCCCTCACATTACATACATGTAAAATAAACTTTGTCAGCAATTTTTGTGTTATCGTTATCTAAACTGCTTCCATAAATACGATGGTATTTTCGAAAATGTTTTTTCCATGATATGTTGAGAGGATCTCAAAATATTTGTGTGATTTTCTAAATTCATACAAGTTAGCTTTTACCCTAATTACTTAGATTATTAAAAGATGTGTTAAACAAAGAAATGGTTTCAGTTACGCCATAATTAATGGAGTTCTGGCCTGTGAAGCACATCCATCACTTTTTCCCCCCTCAAGTCGCCATCAACTCAGTTGAGTTAATACTGTGTCTGACAGATAACACGCTATTACCACTGAACCAGGAGCAGGCACTCCGTCGTCATCAGTCAGCTCAACTTAGACACCATTTTCTTTCTTTTCTTTTTTCTGCGCTTTTATCCGGCCTTGCGGATGACTTGACGGAGACGAGATGACATACGGCTCTCACAACCTGCTGGCATACGTTTAGCATCAGTACTCAACCATCCAAATATAAATTAAACTCTCAATACGAATACATACATGTGTCACGCTAAACCCCGGAGCTTATTATAAAACATATCACATTACGTCTGCCTCATGAATTTATCATAATTAGGATTTTAAGTGCTAACACTGCAACCCTGTCTGTCCAGGGGGGTTTCTCCTCTCACACATGAAGATTTGACAGCTTTACAGGAAATCATTGCGAGCCAGACGTTATCGTTTGGATGACTGACGTTGACAAGGTGAGAGGATTTTTAAATCGCCTTGGGCCTTCACCACACAGATCTATAGCAATGAAATCTGAGAGACTCCAGATCTGTGGCTATCTGTTTAAAACAGACACCGAAAGGCATCCTGAACATATATAAAATTAAGAATAAAACCATTAAGGACATTGCAATTACTAGTTCATAAATGTAAAAAGAGATTGTTTTATTTTACTTTTATTGTAAGTTTAATAATCAGGTTTCGTTATATATCTCAAGGGGCTCATACATTTCTCCAGACTGTCTGGCTGGGCGTCTCTGACAAGAAGCAGCGGGAAAATGAAACAAATGACTTTGTTGAATAAACGGAAATTAATAGGGCTTCTGTAGAAGTGAACCCAGAATTTGCAACAAAGTGCAGTAAATTGGAACCGCTGAAGAGAAGTTAGTTTGTTTCAAAGAGTAAGTGAAAACCTGATACTAAAGTGTTTCCTTGTGTCGTTTTTTTCCCCCTCTGGAATCGGAGGCTATGCGGGGAGAAACACAGGCGCAGAAACATTGTCATCCCATATGTTGCTGGAGTCTCTGAAAAACTCAGGAGGATCTTTTCTGAACACAAGATCCCAGGACATTTTAAACCCAACGACTCTCCATTGTGAGGGGCGATCAGTTCCTGGTTAATCTACACGTTCTAAGGCCTCGCCAGCAGGTCTATAAAGCTTGGAACTCCACACTACTCCAGACATTTTGAATTGAGAAAGCTTCCTGGATGGGAAGCGAAAAATCTTGAGCTTCAGAATGGAAGTCCAGGTGTTTTGATTTTAACCTTTTCTTGGATTGAGCCATGGGGATAAGGTCAAAGTGGTGCCTCTGCTCCTCCACATAAGAATAGACATCCCCATCTGACATTGGGAACACCTTAGGACCCCCAGAAAAAGCTGGAGTATGTTTCTGCAAAAATGGATGTCTTGGTTTCCTTCTTGGATGGAGTAGGTAGCACATTTAATATATAATAACAGACTTCAGCAAGAGAAGTGTGGAGTGCAGAGAAAAAATGCCATGAGGTAAACAAATTGGGTGTAATCACCCAGAGCTAATTATATCATAGCCTGATAAGTCAATAATTGACAGAGAGACTGACCTGTGAGACAGCTGTAACTTGTTGATAAAGACCGGTCCAATAAAGCTGTGGTTGTGTCTGGAGAACAACATTACGTCATATGGCCATCCGAAATCAGTCTTTTTTTGAGAACCCATCTGGGTCTTATAACTACCAATCATAAGGGATGTAAGGCTCATGGAGGAAAGAAGTTCAGTCATCCAACTAAAGGAAAATTGGTCTGAGCTTGCTCTGAGAAAATAAAGACTTGTGTGAAGGAGGCTGCATCCAGGCCTTGTGAGGATACATTAGAGTAACACTAGAAAGACAGCTACAGAATCGATGCTCGCATTGGGATTTCTGAGACCTCAAGTCTACATGGGTCATCTCCAGAGTTTCATTCAGCTGTCAGAGTGGCATGGCGGCAGTGTGCTGATGGGAATATGGCAGTGTGCTATGTTAATCTAAGCCCCCCTAATTTATCCTCTCCAATTAATGTATTTAAATCAGAAGCAGGGTTCAAGGCAGACATGTAGATTATTCTCTGATGATTCTCATCCCTTCAGCTACATCCTCTCTGTTCATTTCAGGACAACTCCACATACAACGTCCCATACCATGACTTTATACAATGATTGAACAACTGGTACAATATTCAACCGTTCGGCTTATGATGCACATGAGATATCTACAGAAATCAGGAAATGACACCGGATTCATATTTTTAATCTCTGTGGAGATACATTTGGACAAAATATTAGTCAGCCGAAGGATCGGCTTTGTCTAATGTAGTTAAGAAGGTACAAAACAAGCAGTATATCCGGAAAATAATGCTAAAAACTCTATAGATCCATTATTTGTTTTAACAGATTTTACACTGATCTTGAAATTGAATGCATTATTTCATCTCAGGGATGAATCTGGATTTTTAAAATCTTGTTGATGCCACTGTGGACATAGATGTAAATTTATCGTGCATGATTAAGCTGCTTGACCTACAAACTAACAGAAACGATATGTATGATGCATTTTCTAACATACTCACTGTAGATACTAAAAAAAAAAGCTCATAGCTTGAACACACGAGGAAACCAAATGTCCACAATGTTTGCGATTTGGTACCTTTGTTTTTCCTCACATGTATCACACTCTGGTCTCGTCTTTAAAAGGACATTCACATTAATTCAAATGTAATTTCTGTAAAAGTATTTAAGCTGCGTAGTTTGTGTTTGCAGGCAATATAGAGCAAACTTCTACTTTCTACACTCACATTCACATAGAGTGCTTATCTGTGGCCCCGTTATGTTGTACTTTCCCAACAGATTATGCAGTGAAATAAACACTTGACCTGACATCCAGTCAAATGATCCACCCAAGTAAACACTTGTCTGCTAACTCGCCTCCCTTCTACTTTTTATCAATGGCTTCTTCTTTTCAGAATCTCCACAACTTTAAGCTTAACTTTTCCAGCTATACTGAAGAATCAGAGAATCATGGCCACTTTGAGTACAGATAGTTCATATTCAAAACTAACTATGCGGATTTTTATATTTGTGTAATGGAGTTAATGTTAATTTCACACAAATGGTGTAACATAAGGTTAGTTTTTAACCTTTGTACCTGAAAAAAATAGCTGTAATTTAATAGGGCAGTGGCTCTCTGGTCCGAGGCTCACATGATTCATATCTCAATTCATTGCAAACTATCAGTCATTTTTGATGCATAGAAGGAAAAAAACAAAATGACACAATAAGACTCACCCCTGTATCACAATACAATGTGATTCACTGATTCCAGGGTGAACTAAGTGTGATTCGATGTGGATCGGTTTGTCTTAAATGGGACAAGAAACACTGGGGATATTTTGCTAAATATGTAATTAAGGATATGTTGATTATACCAAATGGAAGAACAAAACTTGGGACCAAGCAAAATCTGGCAAAAGTAATGCTTAAAGGTTAATTCTTTGGCATTTCGAACTACGTAGGTAACCAACACAAACTCCGCTGATTCCATATTAAGCAGTGCAGTTCTTTCTCGAGCGAGCCGTCAGTCCTCCAGTGCCCCGAGTGCCTAAAATTATGTGGCAGTGGGCACTTGTTAGTGCGATATGGAAATGGTAAACTTCCAGGTATGTTATGTAAACCCTATGTCGTTATTTTGATATAGATATGGGGGTCTGACATTTTCTTTTAGGGATCTGATTAGAAAGTCTTTGGTTTTGGTGCTTTACTAACATTCATCACCGCTTCTTTGACACCAAGAAGTTCAGACAGTAACTTAAAAAAAAAAAAAAAAGACTTCACAATCAGTGTATATTTATGACCGAGTTATAATTTTCTAGAGAGAGAGATGGATTTTCATTAGCATTGTGAGATCTTTACAACAGCATACTCCATTTTGCCGCGCTTCAAGTCCATATTTGTGTGGCAAAGGCAGTGGTTGGAAAATCCTTTACTGTATGTTATTCTTTTGCCATGACTCAGCAGGGATTTTTTTTATTTTCAGCCGGCTCCACTAATTCATTCGTTCTTGTTCATTGGCCCGATTGGCTGAAGTTGGCTAGTTACAGATGGAGCAAGGCAGATGGTTCATCCAATCATTTAAAGTACTTGCCCTTTTGCAAACACTTTCTGCGGACCACTTCCCCAGTGATCTTTTATGACAAATCCTCTCCCATGCTAGGGTAAGACTACCCTACTGTAATCGCCTCTCTCTTTGCCAGCCAACCAAACCAAGCCAACTTTACTTATATGCACTTTAAAAAGCAGCCTAATGGACCAAAGTGCAAGCATTAAAAACACAAATACAAGAAGACACATAAAGTTATAAAGTAACTCGAACAAATAAAACAGGATCTCTCATGCTGGGTCAAAAGCCAATGGAACGAAGATGGGTTTTCAGAGCAGATTTAAAAATACACGTCAATCAAATCAAAAGACCAACAAGCGTTCTGTGTTGCAATCGTCAAAGCTCAAGCCATGAATTTGGCCTAATTCACACCTTGTAATCTGCTCTGAGGTCAACTCAGCCAAACAGCCTTTGTAATGTTTATTATCTGTACCCATCCACTAGGGCTCGTTAGAGATGTCTGTTTTATTTGTATCTGCTACTTAATCCCCTGGCATTATACTTTATTTCCCCGTATCTGTGATATTAACATTAATGTACTACGAAATTCACAAAAAAAGTTAGGGGTCTCTGTGGACGTCCGCAAGCAGCCCAGATTTTTGTGTCCAGGTTGTCTGTCTGCTGTTACAACGACATAGGGAGAGATCTTTTATCTCCTCGTTGTGGCTAATTTGTATATGAACAAGGATACAAAAATGATAGTCTGGTAAGAAATAACCTCATTCTTTGCCTTCGTGTTTTTGTCTTTTCTTCATCTTTTCCTCTGAGTTGACACTGCATAGACCAGCACATTATCGCCCCCCAAAGGCTTCTGTGTAAACCGCACACCTCTGAATAAAACTGCTGTTCAGCTGAGCTAAAAATTGCCTGACAGTGCTTGTCTGTAAGACCGAAGCAGCCTGTGTGTGCATAGAGGCCAGAGCGGTATGTAAAGTTCTTTAAACTTTGTCACATATTGCCAGACTACAATGACAACCTTCAATGTATCTTAAGGGGAATGTTTATGAAGGAGCACGAAAAGTAGTGCATAAATGTGGATTGAAAGTTTTTTTTATTGCTAATAAAAATCTTAAAAGATGTGCCATGCTTTTTTCATTCAGTACACCAGAGAAAATACTTTGGCTATAGTTACATCTGCAAGTCTTATAGGATCTGAAATCACGATCACCTTTGTTCATCTTGTGATTGACGTTCTTGGCTATTTCTTTTGTTTTTTGTAAAACAGCTCAAGATCAGTCAGATTGATTAGAGACCAGCAGTTTACAGTAATTTTCAAGTTCTGCTTTAAATTCTCAATTGGCCTTAGGTCTAAACAATTACATTTTAGCTCTGGTTGTGGGTTAAGGATCATTGTCCTTGTGGAAAGTAAACCTACCCAGTCTGAGGTCTTGCAGCCTCTCACAAGCTTTTGACTTCCGTTCTCATTAATGCTCTACTTGCGCAGCCAGTAAGGCCTGTTAGTTTAAGAGGACAGTAATGTCTTGGTAAGTTTGTAGTTGGGCAGGACGCTTTCCATTAGCAGTTGACGGATTGGACATTGCTCTGTGATATGTTCAAAGCTCGGAATGATAATTTATAACCTAAACTTTAAACCTCTCCACAACGTTGTCCCCGGCCTGTTTGCACTGTTCCTCGGTCCTCATGATGCTGTTTGTTCCCTAATGTACCCTAACAAAAACCTCCGAGGCCTTTGCAGGAAGGCTGAATTTATACTGAGAATGAATTGCACACTGGTGGGCTCTCTTTACTAATTAGGTGATTTGTAAATCTAATTAGTTGCACTACATTTCACTTAAGAGCCCAAATGCCTGCCACATGTTACATTTTTTTGTAGAAAATGTATGTTTTTAC